>NC_081565.1:18544894-18645982 GCF_022355385.1 Mustela nigripes | reverse complement strand
CCTTCTTCTTCCTTCTTCTTCCTTCTTCTTCCTTCTTCTTCCTTCTTTCTTCCTTCTTCTTCCTTCTTTCTTCCTTCTTCTTCCTTCTTCTTCCTTCTTTCTTCTTTCTTCCTTCTTCTCCTCCTCCTTCTTCTTCTTCTTCTTCTTCTTCTTCTTCTTCTTCTTCTTCCTCTTCTTCCTCTTCTTCTTCTTGTTTTTAATAGCTCAAGCTTTCTTAACCTTGACACTCTTGCTAGTGGGCTAGATGATCCTTTGTTGTGTGTGTGTGTGGGGGGGGGGCTGTCCTGTGCTCTGTGGGGTGTTGAGTGAGGTCCCTGATGTCTCCTTATTAGAATGCCAACGGCACCCTTCTTCCAGATGAGATGACCAAAAATGTCTCTAGACATTGCCAGATGCCCCCCTGGGGACAAAACCATACATCTCCTCCTCCAGGTTTGTGGTTAGCCAGATTTGGCAATTTATTCAACTCTTCTTGCCAGTGAGAGGTGGAAATTGAAGGTACTTTTTGATTACTACTCCCCACCCCCCCCAGCTGTGTCCTTGTCTCTCTCTCTCTCTGTCACACACACCCCACTCCAGCCCATGCCTAGACTCTCATATTAACACAAATATTAATTCACTAAGACAGTTCCGTCTGTGAGTACACTTGGCATTTCCCTCCATGGCACCTTCCCAGCATGGATCCCTTTCCACCATGGGAGGAGAACTCTCTCGGAGCAGCCCTTCCTCTCTTGGCTCAGCCTCTGGTTTCCAGAGGGAATGGAGATACTTGGGCTCCTAGAGCTCAGTGATTGGGAGGTGAAGCTGAGGCCCAAGGGGACTTTACCATTTGTCCCAGTCGATTCTTGTCTGAGCAGGTAAAGCTGTAAACCAATAAATGACTTCATCATTAACCCCAGGCACCTCATTAAACCTACTTATCCTGTTCTGGACAACTGGATGTTCATCTGGACAAACATCGTCCTTTTAGGACAATAGACAGCTGAGCTGGGCCAAACTCCTGCTTATTCAACAGCTGTTTACTCATCAGCATTCCCCCCAGGACACGAGACTTTCTATGGCCTCTAATCCTAAACTATGAAGACAATCTGCCCGAAACACTCAAATCTGGATCCCCAGACACTATAACCTCCCCTTTCGAGACACACAAATACTGGCCCAAGATGGCATTCTCTCTTATTGGGACCAGTAAATACTCAGCTTTGCCGGATAAGTAGAAGTCTCTTTGGTGGGGAAAGCAGTCGTCCGGGGCCTATCTACTTTCAAAGACTGGGGCAACATCATAAAGTATGACCCAATGATGCTTGCAAAAAGCCCAGGGGGAAATTTTGACCTAGAAGCTTCTCTGCAGCTCTGGTCAGATAAGATTCCTAAGCGATGGTGTTGTACTGCACTCCACGGTAGAGAGAAGCCAACCGGAAGTTTATGGTCTTCCTGCCCACAGCATGTGAGTGCAAGTGGAACAGAGGGAGGGCCACAGGTTTCAGAAGCAGAGAAAAGAGAAAGCGCAGAAATACACACACATACCGTGAAATCGTGGCTGATTTCATTTTTGTGCTTTTCTGTATTTAAAATTATTATCTTAATGAAGAGGTCTTCCTGTTCATCAAAGTCATTACTTCTCTGATTTTAGATAAAATAGTAGATTAGTAGGATTCTCTCCTAGAATATAGTGGAAGATACAGGATATTGGCTTCAAGGAAGGGCCAGAGAAGTCAGAGACTTAGTTCAGGAGAGTTCCTTTTTTTCTGCATGTTTTAGAAGAGCACTAGCAAAAATGACTACAGGCTTCGGGGTGGGGGGGGGTGTCATTTGGACCAAGAATTACTTTGAAGTATGAATGAAAAGGATTGCAATTCCTTCTCCTCCATATTTAATCATCTCATGGCTACCAGGAGATGCTCTCATCAGTGAGATGGGGTAGGTGAGCCATGGGGGCATATGACAGGATACAATGATCAGGCACTAAAATAAATCATATGGCTGATATCCAGAAATCTGGTTGGATACATAAAGTGAGAATGTCCTTGACCCCGTAAGTACCTATAAAGGAGAAGCCTTTAGGTTTGGTTTTAGTTGTATTACTTAATATTTTGACCATGAGCAAAATGTTTTACCTTTGACAACAGTTTCTGCACCTGCAAAGGTGAAATACCTAGACCTTGTCCAGGAAACCTCATGAGTTTGTTACAGAGATCAAGAGTGAGAATGGATATGTACATGTTAGGAGACAGTTCAAATGCAGGGCATTCTGAGAACATCTCTCCATTTTTCAAATGTCTCATTGACTGATATTAACACAGATTGAGATATTCAGCCCACACTCAACGTAAACACCAGAGCTACTAGCTCTATGGGACCACTTGAGACACAGAGGCATTTGGGGATCTCCACCTTATCTCAGAGCACCCTGGCCTGGCACGGCAGCAGGGACCTGGAGAGAGGCTCCCAACGTGGAGCTTAATTCCCACAGGGCTGTGTGGGGGCTGGATATGCTGGTCAAGAGCATACCTAGAGGAAGGCTTCAGTTCTTAGGAATGCCGGCCACAGCTGCCCACCATCCATCATTAACATTTCATGCCTAGCATGTAATCCACAAATCAGACTTTCCAGGGTGGAGTCAGAGAAACGAGAAGAATGAGGAGCGGCCGATGGGGAGGCACGTTCCCTCCCTCTGCCATTCATTTATTGTGTGTCCGCCAAGGTTGAGTCCATGCTATCTCATGGACTACCCAGAGCTCGCACGGCGATGAAGTCCACGTGGTGACTGCACCCATCACGAGCTTTAAGGGCTTAAGCGATCTGTCCCAGGTCACAGAGCTCACCACTAGCACAGCAAGGACTCTCACGCAGCTGCCTGAGTCCCATTCTGCCTAAATCCACCTGAGCTGACTCATGGTGACAGCATCAGCACTAGGTTTCCTACTATAAATTCCCCCCATCACCTGCGCATGGCCTGAGGGCAGAGGGCAAAAGAAGGTATGAAGAAATGAGACCTTTAACGTTTAGCGCTCCTGTTTCTCCCACAGAAGCAGAATTTAAGCCTAACTATGCAAAATGCATAACTCTGCAAATCATCCCAGAAGTAGGTTAGATTTTTGTTGGACAAGGCCTGGGGCTAGATGCTTTTGACGTTTTTTTCCTGTGACCCTCTCCACATTTTGATTTTAAGAATCAAATACTCCAAGAATGTCACAGTCCAATGTTAACTCAGTGACACACACATGACATTTCACAAAAATGACTAAATATCCTTTTTCAGAAAAAACTTTATTTGGGGTGGGATGACTTGAGGCCATGACTTCCCCCTTCTCTTTGGCTTTTGAAATACAAAGTGGGGAAAGTCTGTCGAAACAGAGTTTGATGGGTTGGAGGAAAGATTTTTCTAAAATCCCTGGTATGCTTGGGATATGAATAAGGTCGCAGTCATTATTGCTTCTGAACCCACATGTCTAGAAGGAATTGGAGCCTCTCTTTCTTTCCTTCCTTCCTTCCTTCCTTCTTTTCCTTTCTTTCTTTCCAGACTCCCCCAATTCTCCAGATTTTCCAAGAACCTTACATGCTTATTCAATTCCAGTAGGATTAGTTCTTTTCCTCAATTCCAAACCCTGTAGGAGAGCTGGATTCACAGTCCCTGCTTCTCCCCACCTCACGGTGGCGCTGTGGTCGCCCAGGCCTGCAGAGCCCCGTGGTGCTTTCCCTGCCTTCCAGGTGCTTGTTGGTCTAGTTCCTGGTCCACGCTGCAAATCACGTGGTCTTCAGACGGAATCGTTCTCTTCAGTGACATCCACAAGCCTAGGCATTTTTGTCCATGTAGCTATGGTTTTCCCCAAGTGCTATACCCGAACTCGCTTTCCCTGTGTTAATTGTGAATGTAGGCTAGCTTGTGTCTCACGTTTCTAAAGATAGCTTTGTTTCTGGTGCCTGTGGCTTGTCTCGGAACCTCTGATGAGGTATGGGCTTTCCTGGCCTTACCTTCCACTTCTTAGTGTTCTTTCCCAGTTTGGATCTGAGCAATATGGTCCTCTTGGCCCTCTGCTCCCAGGAGACCTGCCCTCAATTCCTCAGGTGGACAGACCCTTCTGCTCCTGAGTTAGCTGCTCTGTGGAGTTAGCTGCTCCTGAGTTAGCTGCTCTGTGGAGTTAGCTGCTCCTGAGTTAGCTGCTCTGTTAGCCTCCATAAGTGACAGTTCTGATGCCATACACGAGATCCTGTTCCCGGTTCCCCTTACCCCCCAGTGTTGTCTACATTTACGAGACTCGGGGAGCCCAGAACACATTTCTTCTTAGGGATTTCTTTCTCCATCTCTAAAGAGAAGAGTGACTAGCATAAATTCTGAATCCATCCCTTCTTTTGGATTCGATCTGATACCCTGTTTGATGTCCTGACAGCACTGTGTTGGTGATATATTCCATGACAGTGTGAAGAAGTGTGGGCGTCTGCCGTCCAAGCGGTCGGCCTTTA
Organism: Mustela nigripes; assembly: GCF_022355385.1. Lineage (NCBI taxonomy): Eukaryota > Metazoa > Chordata > Mammalia > Carnivora > Mustelidae > Mustela > Mustela nigripes. Next base: position 18,641,518 of record NC_081565.1, on the reverse strand, counting down.
AAGGCCGCCTCCCATCATCGCTCTGTGACGGGGTCGCTGTTACCTCACCATACCATTATCTCAAGGATTCTCCTTTTGCTTCCTGTCTCCCCCTCATGGATCTGACCTCCATGCCACAGCTGGCTTGATTTATCTAAATTACTGCTCTATGTGGCAGGCTTCAAAAAAAAAAAAAAATCCCCTTTCCTATATTTTGAGTTTTCTGCACTGATCATGCATTCTTTTGCGCTTTAGAAAATAAAGCAGGGAATGCATCCGTAAACCACGAGGGCCTACCTGTGGCAGTTAAAGCGGAACGAACTAGAGGTCAATGCGACATCAAGGACAAACCCCCAGATCTTTTGGATGAGTGAAAAAAGTTGCAGAGCAGAGACGTTCTGACCGGTCGTACGTATGTTCAATTGTAGATACACAGAGAGTGAAAGGAGTTGAGATTTGAAGGGCCCAGGAAACAGAATTTCCCTTCCCTGCCAGAGTTCAGAACCATCCCACCGCAGGGGCCACAGGTCAGGCTCTCTGGGTCGCCTCTTGAAGGGCTTTTCTTGGGGGCTGCGGTGGGGAAAGGACATCTTTGCCTCTTCCCTGTGATGGGGGATGGGTGAAGAAGAGGGGAGAACCCTGGCAAATGCTTTCTCTAAGAAGTCCCCAATTCTTTGATTTCTTTCTCTCTTGGATGAATTAATGATAAACTCTTTAGTAAAGACTGCAAGTGAGTCATAGGTATTCTTGGCCAACTGTCCTCAAGTCTTAACCTAGACTTGCTAGGCCTCAAAATATGGGGCGTTTGATAGGGTTGATAGGTATTGCCTCATAGGTGGTTTCTGCACAAACTCACGGACAGTAGGAGACAGTGGTGTTAACATACACCACCTTAAGGCCCGACGTTTTCCCCGTCAGGACCCACTGGCTTTCATTCAGACCCCGCTCTTCAGGCTCCGGCCCTGTGCTGGGTGTTCAGACATGAATGAGGTCAGACTCCCAGCTTTGGGGGCATCCAAGCTGGTTGGAATGACCTCCCCAGTCGGTCCCTGTTTGGATGGCACCGAGTACGTCCCCACTTCCAGGACTTTGCCAGGTGTCACCTCTGCTGACGGTGACCTTTCATTCCCCAGTGAACACAGGCTCATGCCAAAGGCCAGGGAAGCTCTACTGATGTCTGGTGCATGGTATTTCCCCCGTCCTGACTCAAATTTCTTTTCTGTGCATGATGAACCCTTCTTGCAGTCAGCCTGGGGTCGTCCAGGTCTTCTCCATGGACTAGGAGCTCCTTGGCGGCACAGCCCTGGGCTTTTTATTTCTGTGTTTTCTAAGATACCAGATGCAGTGACTGGCCCTGGTTAGTTGAATGTGTGTCTGCTTGGCCCTTTGTGCACACCACTGCCTCCCCTCCTTCCAGAAGGCCCTGGATTCTCAAGGTGTCTCAGGAAGAGTGGCTGTCTGGATGTGTGGAAAGAGCACTGAGCAAAGCATAAGGAGGCTTGGATTTTCATCCCTGGCCCTTGAGCTTCCTGTTCCAGGGACATTTACTTTCCACGTCAGGACCCCAGTCTCTGCCTGCGGGGGCCCTGTGGCTCAGAGCTCTGAACATGTCTCTTGCTTTGTGTGTGCTGCTTTCGGATCAAAGCTCCCCTGTGTCTCTGTCTCTCTTTCCCCTCCGTCCTTCCTCTTAGGTGCGTAATAAACCAAGAATTTACAGTAAAAGCACAGGAAGAGCCGAATGATGTGTTCTCTTCAGGAAAGTACCTCGTCCCCCAGGGAGCCAGAGGCTGCCTCAGGAGCCCCCAGGCCTCCAGGCTGTGGCTCCTGAGGGCTTTCAGTGTAGACCCGCCAACCCAACTCTAGCCTTTGATGTGGCTTTGACTGTGCATGATACACCAGCTGGCCTGATTCAGGGCTGTGGAAAGGCGTGCTGCTTTCTGCCACCGACCCTAGGGATCAGGTGGTGGCAGTGGGGGAGGGCGAGGGTAGAGCAGTAGGGAGGGGGGGTAGTAGACATGAGGGCCATCGGGGAGTCGGCAGAGAGCATGATCCTCAGCAATCACAGCCCACCTGCCCCCCAGACTCCAGGCAGGACCAATCTCTTGTTCGCCGGAGACACACTCTTAATCTCTGTGCACTTTGAGAAGCCAGGCGGGGCTCCGAGGAAATCCCTGGAGACACAACGCCTTGGATAGTCAGCCCTGAACCTTCAGAGGCGTCTCTGCTCTTATGAAGAACTGAGGAATCCCCAGTTTGTTTATTCATGTCTTGTTCTTCTAGAAATGAAGGCGGTGGAGGGGCCCGAAGATACAGTTTCATCTCACGACTTCCATTCAGCCCTTTCATTCATTCACTCACTCACTCGTTCGCTTACTTAGCAAGATTTGCGGACCTGTGTTGTACACGGCACTGTGCTGGGTACTGGGGACACGAGGGCTTTAGATGGATGCTAGATAGAGAGATGGATGAATACGGATACAGATACAATATAGAGCTACAGATACAGATATAACTGGGCCCTTGCAAAGCTCAGAATCCAGCAAAGGACATGGCATTCTACCAACAGGCACAAATAATTGTGGTCCCTGCCCACAGGGAACAGACCAGCGAACCACAAACCTATGAAATGGGGGAATTGTGATTTATTCCGGGGGTCAGGCAAGGCTTCCTGCATCATCGCTTGCTGAGCTTCAAGGAAAGGAGGTGGCCAGCTCCCCACCCTCTACCCCAAACACCTGTCAAACTAATTGTCCCGAGGGTTCTGAACTCAGATGGTTTGCGTTTCTCATTCTGTCTCCACTCCAAAGTAAGTAGTTTGACAGAGTCCTGGCCTGGGTTCCTTCCTTTTCCCTTCCCAGCTCCCCACCTAGAGCAGTTTTGTTTTAGGAGACAAGAATACTGCTTCTCCAGGTATCAAGACTATTTTCAGGTGCAAAGAACGGACGGAAGGAACAGATCCCAAAGGGGGCATTTCCTTTCCCAGAGGTTACCCAGGGGGTCCCACTACTGGATTCTGCCTACCTCTCATTGGCCAGAACTAGATCTTACCACTGCTCCCAGTGGAAGGGATGCCCGGAGTGGGGAAGGCAGGAGGAGTTTACAACCCGCGCTCTCCCTCTCTGAGCCGAATCAGAGGAGACTGGCTGGGAACCTAGCTGTGTCTGCCTGAGCTTGAACTTCTTCTTTCTGGTAATCTGTATCTTTTCTGCTCTTTTGGCAACTCTGACCAGATTTTCATTCTGGAAATGAATCTGCTCACAGGATGAAAATTCCTGATGTTCTGCCTTCTGGAAACCAAAGAAGGGACATTCAGGACTTGGAATCCTGAGCAAAGAAGACCAAATGGAGAAAGGGTTGTACATTTATTCTAAGGCCTGGTCAAAGCGACTGGTTCTTTCCTGCTATGCAGAAACCTGGAACTACCCAATTTCTGTTCTTTTTACATTGGTTTTTCTAATCTTCTCTTAGATTCAGTGAGTCAAAGCCTCTGCTCCCTCTTCCTGGAGCAGAATTGCCCTTTCCCCCAGCCCCACCTTCTCCTCACTTCCCCCTCCCCCTACTCCCAGCACCCAGCTCTACAGTCATGTTGGCTGGCTTTTCTGCTTTGGGTCATTGCCTAAATGTCTGTGCCCTCCCCATCCTCCGCTCTTCTGACTGTAAGCTCCTTGAGGCCAGGGATGGTTGAATCCATTTTCAGTGTCTGACACCTAGCTCAGTGATTAGCGTGCGGGGTCTCTTGGTTTGTGTTGATTACAGCCACAGCAAGGCACTGGGAACTATTACAGAACAGACAAAGCAGAAGACAAGGGTCTTGGCCATAGAGGGATTCCTGGCCATGTCTCCAGAACTTTTCCAGAATCCTACTAGCTGCAGACTTAGTGACTCCTTATCCTTTGGTAAGTTTTGACCCTTGGAGTCACCCTCCCCTCTATAGTACAACAAATTCCCCTCCCCCACCTTCTCTTCCTTTGTTGTCACCTTTACCTTCACCATCATCATCATCATCATTGTTGACTTATATAGCAAAGCATTTACTATGTGCCAGACCTGTTCTAAGTGTTCGGTAAGAGGGTGAGTCTTCTCCCCCAAGATTATAGCTAACTCAGGGCAGGGTTAGGACTCAAACTTTTGGGTCAGTTAGGACTCAAACTTTTGGGTCAGTTTGACCCAAAACCTGAATTCTCATCCCCTCTCTCCCTCAGCAGCAAAGGCTCTGGGGATGGTGGCTAACTTCTCTGGCCACGCTCCACCTTAAAATCTTCCCATGAGCTCTGCAGGGCCATCTATGGAGCACACACACCCTGAGCCCAAGGACACGGGCTCCCGTCCATCTGCATGGAGCCATCCATCACCCCACCCTGCCTCTGTTCCACGTCACTTGCGGACATTCCGACCCAACCACCGACCCATGCTCCAGGCGTGTGCCCTACGTTCTCACTACCCCAAACGCCCTCCTCCATTCCACTTGTGGAAAGTACACTCTTCCCTTAAGACCTCTGTCAAGAGACAGAGGCATGTAAAAGCCTCTTGGATTCACGCTCCCTTGCAAAGCTGGGCTTCTCTCTTTTCAAACCTCACCCAGACGTTTTGTTTTCTTCTTGGGTCTAAGGAAGCCGTGCAGGAAAAAGACCAGGGCCTGGGGAGCAGACATGCTGTTGGAACCCCTTACTAGCTTGATGAATTTGGGCAAGTTACTTGGTCTCAATCTCTTGGTATCTGTTAAAAAGAAGATAATGGTATATATTTGGAGAATAAGAGAAATATTCTCATAAAAGGGCTCATGCCCTTGCCCACCTCACAGCTTCTGCTGCCTCTGCCTCCTACCCTCTCTCTGAGGCCAACTTGCTAAGCAGCCCACAGGCCTGATTTTCTATTATCTTCGAGAGAATAGATCATCTTGGTGATAATGGCATTAAGAAATGACACCACTGGCTGTTAATCACTTCTGTGTCCTCTGCGAGGGCACTATTGACCTCAGAGTAATTTCCTGGCCTCCTGATGTCTTGGTGCTCCAGTGGCTGGTGAGAAGCACCCTGGCCATGAATGTCTTCTCCACCAGGGATGGAAATCCTATCTCGGTGGCCTCTCCACTGCTTTATCCGTAAGTCAGATAAAGGGCACTACAGACCCTATGTGGAGAGGGAATGTGTGTGCATGTGAATGGGGAATGACCTGGGTTGAGTTACGGGACTCTCTCTGATTCACTTTATGCTTCTGCTGCTCTCTGGCCTCAGGTTCCCATCTGTACAAGGGGATGGAGGGACTTAATTCCGAAGCAGTGTCTACCTGAATCAGCTCCTTAGGGATTGTGCATCCGTTTTAGGGGAGAATGCCTGGCTATAGAGGTCCCATGGTTTTGGAGGAGGGGTGATGATTGGTGGTGGAGGTGGTGAACTAGAGGAGTCCAGCATGTGTGTGGGGGTGGGTGGGGGGACCATGACCAGTTCAGGGGTCTGCTAAGGGACATCTATGTAGGGACAGTCCCTGGAAATTCAGCACCACTTTGACTTCTTGAAGACACTCTAGATAGCCCTTGTAGGTCACCTGAAGGTCAAGCAGCTGATATTCTCTGAATATCTGCTGTATACCTACATGACACTGATAGGAACTTTACACTCTATTTAGATTTTTAATAGGGATAGTTGAGTTACTCAAATACTTTATCTTAGGGCACAGTATGATTTTTGGTCCCAACAACCTTTCTTATTCTAATTTTTATTTTATCAATATTATTTTTCTTCCCTGTACCCTCACTCCTCTCCCACCCTCCGCACACCCATCCTAAAAATGTATCCTTGTGAGCATATGTAGGGTTTACAGTGAATGGGTAAGCTTTTAATTTATATATATATGATGCTGTGTTCTGTATCTCATCCAGTTTCTTCTACTTTCAACATTTTAAGACTCTACCCGTCATTGGATGTCCTTCTAAGTTAACATCTCTCCCTACTATGTTGTATCTGCATGTGGAACCCTACTTTGTAGCCTTCATTCCCCTAGGGACTGTGAGTGTTTCACCCCTCACTCCCAGAAGCAGTGGTGCAGTCTTCCCTGCTCGGGTACTCATCCTTTTCCCAGTGCTTTCTAAAGTCAGACCCTTGTTGCTAAAGGACATAGTTTTAGCGGCTGCAGAGTGGGACCGTTCATCACTATGTTGCATCATGAAGATCCTATCAGTTTGATGCTAGGAAGTTTTGTGGTTTTTGTGTGTGTGTGTGTGTGTGCTTATAAGTTATTGGTGACCCTCTTTGCTTGCTAAATTTCCCCTTTTTTAATAGAACAGGAGCAGACCTCAGGCTAACATATTTGCAAGCAGCACACTCCAGCTGAAATTTAATTAGAATGTAATTTAAAAAAATATATTTGTTTAAATGGACCCTTCTATTTTTAATAAGCAACTCTGGTTTTCTGCTTAAAGAAAAGACATTCCATAGTTAATAGAATCTAAAATGTGGCTGATGATAAAACAACATTATTATAGATTCCATTAAGAAAGGAAAAATAATTCTACTAATTAAACCATCATACATCACGCCGGGTAAGAAACATGCCTGCTTTCAAAGATGTTAAAATGTGAACAGATGTGCATCTGCTTTTGTTTCCGTTAGCAAATAAGGTTATTTAAGCAGAGAAGAGACTTTACTGAGTGAAAAAATGGTACATAAATAACAATAGCCGTGGTAAATGAATTTGGTCGAAATGCAGATGTATTGGTAGGAGGGAGCAACTGGAGTTTCGGAGACACTTACTGGCATCATGGAGGTGGTCCTCATACCAACTTTGTAACTGACATGGACTTACGTCTGACCAGCAGAAGAGGAGGAGTGGTGACCTTCCTAAGACCACAGGGTTAAGAGTAAAGCTTACTCAGGCAGGTAAGTCAAAAGCCCCACTCCTGGGTACCAGAAGTTCCTAAGTCTTGTGACCTGACTCTAGTGTGGCCTCTCTCCTGCCCCTCCCCTCTGAGTGGCCTTGAGGAGGGCCCAGATCTTGTCCTGCTTCCCTCCCATCTTGAGTCCTTCGAAGGACCTGGATGCTTCTGTGTTAGCAACACCTTCGCTTCTGCCTGGGTATGAAGGAGTGGTTTCCGGCACTTTTCTCACAGTAGCTGCCTTATCCATGACGAGGTCCAATGATGAGGAGTGGACATTTCTGACACTGAGGCACCCACTAAAGGAAGTAGGTTGACATCAGAGAATGTTCTAATAATAGGGGCAGAGGCAGCAAGTGCTTTGTTAGCTGTAAGCTCTTTCACTTTTATTCTTATTTGACCCTTACCACAATCATGAGTACATATTCTCCCCCCTTTTCAGGTGGGAAAACTGACGATGTTCACTTGCCCTGAATGACACATGAATAATCTGTAGGACTGTAAGCAGAACCACAAAGATGCTACCTTTCTATTTATTTATTTATTTATTTACTTGAAAGGTTTATTTATTTATTTGAGAGAAAAAGAGAGAGAGAGAGAGGAGCGGCAGAGGCAGAGGGAGAGAGAGAATCCTCAGGCAGGCTCTGTGCTGAGCATGGAGCCCTTCACGGGGCTCGATCTCAGGACCCCGAGATTGTGACCTGAGCTGATGTCAAGAGTCGGCCACTTAAACAATTGAGGCACCCAGGAACCCCTCTTTTTTTTTCTCTGTCTCTCTTAAATTAAACTTCTATTTTGAGATAATTTTAATTTACTGTTGTAGGAAATGCCGATGTAGAGAGCTTTGGATATGCTGCCTTACTGGGTTTACTGTTCTCTCCCATTAGTAACACCTTGTGAAACTGGAGTCCAGAACCACCACCAGGATCCTGGCACTGATAGAAACAAGAAGCAGAGCATTGCCATAGATCTGTCGCCCACCTGGGTTACCCTTTTTTTTTTTTTTTTAAAGATTTTATTTATTTATTTGACAGACAGAGCTCACAAGCAGGCAGAGAGGCAGGCAGAGAGAGAGGGGGAAGCAGGCTCCCCGCTGAGGAGAGAGCCCAATGTGGGGCTCCATCCCAGGACTCTGGGATCATGACCTGAGCCGAAGGCAGAAGCTTATTTCACTGAGCCACCCAGGTGCCCCTCTTTCTTTTTTTTTTCTTCGTTCCTTCCTTCCTTCCTTCCTTTCTTTCTCTCTTTCTTTCTTAGATTTTGTTTATTTATTTGATAGAGAGAGTGAGAGAGCACAAGCAGGAAAAACAGTAGGAGAGGGAGAAGTGCAGGGTGCCCGATGCGGGGCTCAATCCCAGGACTCTGGGATCATGACCTGAGCTGAAAGCAGATGCTTCACCATCTGAGCCACCCAGGCACGGGTCTATGCGTGTTTATTTCTTAAAAGAAACTGCCAGACTGTTTGCCAGGGTGGCTGTGGTGTTTTATATCTCTTATCAGCAATGTGCAAGTGACTTAAATTCTCTACATCCTCACTAACATTTGGTTTTGTCACTAATTTTTATTTTGGCCAATTTGATAGATGTGTAGATAGCTCTCACTGTGGTTTTAATTTACTTTTCCCTAATGGCTAATGATGTTGCACAGCCTTTTCATATGCTGGGTTGTTGTCGGTATATATTCTCTGGTGACATTCTGCCCTTCTTCTTCTTTTTTTTTTTAATTCTTGAATTGTCTTTTATTTTTCCCCAATATCCTTTCTTTAAAAAAAAAAAAAACCCGTCTTGAGATAATTATAGATTCATGTGCACTTGCAAGAACGGATACAGAGCTCCATAAGTCAAAGATGAATAATGCAGCCGGTGGGCAAAATATTTGAATAGACATTTCTCCTAAGAGAATCCACAAATGAGCAAGGTGCACGTGAAAAGATGTGCCACTTCATTAGCCATCAGGGAAACAAATTAAAACCGCAATGAAATAGCACTTCACACGTCCTAGGAGGGTTATAATAAAGAAAAAGATACAAAATAGCAAGTCTTGCTGAGGACGAGGAGGAATCGAAACCCTCGCTCGCTCCTGGTGGGAATGTAAAATGGGGCAGCTGTTTTGGAAAATGGTCTGGCAGTTTGTCGAAAGGTTAAACATCGAGTTACCGTATGATTCAGCAATTCCATTCCTAGGTATGTACTCAAGAGAACCGAAAACGTTTGTCCACGCAAAAAGCCGTACATGCGTAGTCCCGGTAGCATTATCCCTACTAGCATCAAATGGAAATAGCCCAAATGTCCATCAACGGATGAACACATAAAGTGTGATCTATCCGTGCAATGGAATCTTGTTCGTCAAAAAAAGGAAACAAAATATTGATGCATGCCACCAAAAATGCTAAGGGAAAGAAGCCAGTCACAAAGGACCACCTACAGTATGATTTCAATTACAAGAAATATCCAAATCACACGGATCTATGGAGAAAAGAAAGTAGAGTCGTAGTTGCCTAGGGTTTGGATCATGGGGGTTTTAAGAGATGACAGATAAAGGGAGCAATAGTTTCTTATTGAGATAATTAAAAAGTTTTAAAATTATGGTGACGAATGGACAAGTTTGTGAATGCACTAAAAGCCACTGAACTGTACACTTTGGACGGAGAACTTGTATGATCTGTGAATTATATCTCAATAAACCTGTTTTTATTCTTTCTTTTTAAAAGATTTTATTTATTTGAGAGAGAGAGAGAGCACAAGCAGGAGAGAGAAACAGGCTCCCCCCTCACAGGGAAGCGAGATGTGGGTCCCGGACCCTGAGATCATGACATGAGCCCAAGTCAGACACTTAACCGACTGAACCACCCAGGTGCCCCAAACGCGTTTCTGTTCTTAAATAATACCGAGATTCTGTGGACGCTTTACCCAGTTTCCCCCGGTAGTAATATTTTGAAAAGCTGTATAATAGGACAGAATACTGAGACCAAGATGTGAAGATTGATACAATTCACGGTGTTAGGTTTCCCCAGTGTTACTTGTGCTCGTGTGTGTGTGTGTGTGTGTGTGTGTGTGTAGTTCTACACATTTTATCACAGCTATATGTTTGTGTATCCATCGTGTTGGTCAAGACACTGAAGGGAATAGTGCCTTTAAAGCCGGGCTCACCCTAGATTCTGTCTGAAGCCATGCTCCAAAGACCTGTAGTCTGTCCTTCCTGTTACTAACCCAAACCAAGGAAGCTCGCCTCCGAGCATCTCCTCCTTGCTTGTCAAAGGGCAAGAGTCACAGAAGGCCATGAATTCCCACCCACACCGGAAGAACAGAAGGTTGGGATCCTGGGCGCCATTCACCCAGATTCTAGAATCACCCACACTTCTGAAAAAGTAGGAAATGATCTTACCAAAAGGAAGAATGTGAATTCTGGAAGGGGAGGGGGGTTACGCCTCCGTGTCTTCACTCCCCGCTTTCTCCTCCCACCAATTTCAAAAGCCATCCACCTCCCAGGCCTGGTGGGTAACTCGTCAGCGCTTTCGGAGATCCGGTATTTCTCGGCTCGCCCCTAGCCAGCGCTGTCAGGGAGAGGACTGGCAATGATTCATCGGTACTAATCCCTGTGTTTTCATAAGCCTCACTGCTGTTCGCGGGGACAGCCCCGGCCGTTCTTCCACATCATCATCACTTTGGTTTCTCTCAAAATGTTTGCTCAGAAAAAGCCCAGAGTTTGGCCTCGGTTCTTTCTGGGCTTCCAGGGGAATTTCCCGTCCTTCTCGGACTCCAAGGGTGAAGTTGCTAGAAGGTTTGCTTCTTACCTGGCAGGGCAGAAGGTGAAGTCTGGCTCCTGTGAGGATTGTTGTTGTTGTTTTTAGTCAAAGACAAGCTTGCTATGATCACACCATTTGGGACAGAAGGCTGTGGGACCAAGGAGCAGATAACTTCTCTCTGTCTCTCAGCTGTGATCCCACTGCCTCCAAATCACTGGGCTGGTCATCGCTGACCACATGCTAGTCTGAGTTCTCTCCACCACCTGGATTTTATGACACAGCCATGATTTGACGATCTAAAACTTAAGCTTACACAGATGTGCTCCATACAACCTTGACTGTGGCCCATGAACACTGACTTCATTACCTCCACCCTTGCAGAGCCTCAACTCTGACACTTACAATCTCTGTCATCTTCACACTGTGGGACTAGAAGAATCTCCAAAAGTGAGTACTACTACTAACGATAATAATAATATCTTGACTGAGCAACTCTGTGAGACAGAAGCTCACAGATACCAGAAGACTTGTCCAAGATCACACCCTATAATGGCAATAAAAACTTATAATAATAAATGTAAATTTTTCCCCTTTAACCATGGTTTCCTTGCAGCCTCTTACCTCCAACAAGTTAATTATCCCAGAGGACAAGTACTTGACCTCCTCAGTAAGTCCACAGGCTTGCAAACTGGACCTTATAGAGAAGGAAAGGATGACCAGCAGGCTGGAGATTCAAGGAAGAGTTGACGTTGAAGCTTAACACTGAAGGCAGTCTGCTAGCAGAATTCCCTCTTTCCCGAGGGAGGTCAGCCTTTGCTTTACGACCTTCAGATGATTGGATGCAGCCCACCTACATTATGGAGAGCGGTCTGCTTTAATGAAAGTCTAAATGTTAACCTTATCTAAGAAGTACCTTCACAGCAACATCTGGGTGTCTTTGATCAAATATCTTAGTACTGTGGTCAAGCCACACTTACCCAGACAATTAGTTATCACACCAGCTAAGGGTTTTATGGAGAGAAGACTGGGAGGGGAAAAGAGAGAGGACTGAAACATTCTACGGGGGCATTTGGCCAAGAAAAGCACTTTAGATAAATGAGAAAAACATCCAGAACACAGGATGGTTCTTGCTTCCACTCTCTGCTTAGGGAGCCACTTAGTAGAGCAACCTCACAGGACCTGGTACCATCAGGGCAGTCACCTCAAAATAACCATGGCAGTGTCATGTCTGTGAGGCCCAGGGAGGCTTAGAGGGTTAGCCCTCTCCAGCTGCCTTTGGTTCCTGTGTGCTGCAGACAGCTGGGTGCCGGGTAGATGGTCTATCATAGTAGGACCAAGGTGGTTCTGTATAGAAGGCTACAGAAATAACCATTTGGGCTGAACCTGAATGGATTCACTGCCAAGCCTCATAAAGCTCTATGGTTCTGAATCAGCCAGGCAGCATCCAGACTTTGCCCAACAGAGAGAGATACACACACACACACAGCAGACCTCAAGTTTCACTGGTTGCAGACTTCAGATGCCAGCTCTAGCAGGTCAGTCTGCAATTAGGTGGATCATGGCTGTTGCTTTTGACACCAGCACTGACCTGGCTTTCTGTCTGTGAGCCCCAGGGTTGCACTCCCATTATGAGGTTGCATAAACCACGCCCGGGCGCCATCTTGGAGAGGAGTTGGGGATGGTAGGCGGAAAACTATGACTTAGGGATTGGATCTTTTTCTCCCAGAGAGACTGGGAAGTTCCCAAAGAGCCTGTTTAAACCATTGGCTGAAATGGAATTTAAAGTGCACCTTTTATCCGTTAACTAGCATGAGGAACTAGCTTCATGAGAGATGGCGATAGATTTCAGAACTGATGTGTGATTACAACCTTGTTATATTAGTAAGTGGAAAATTCAGGAAAGCTAGCTCTTCATTTCTCCAAAGCAAAGTTTCATGCTGATCCCCAGGCAATGTCACCGTGATCAATTGATATGCTCTATGAGCCTTTGCGACCACTGGCAACCCCTATTGGCCTTGATCTTGTCTTCTGGCCACCCCCCTTCTAGCGTGGACTTACTCTAAGGTCAGCTTAGAATAACTGAGGGAAAGACATTCTCATCATTCTTTGTACGACCCACTTCTATATTCTGATGACTTTTATCTTGACAAATTTAAAAAATACAGAAAGGTATAAAGAATAATATCACATGTATTAACACTCTCCAAAGAACCAGACAAATGCTAAGGTTTATCATATTTGTTTCTGGTTTTTTTTTTTTTTAAACATGAGCAAAACATTACAGATGAAATTACTGTCCCCTTGACCTTTACCCCAGGCCCATTTCCTTCCTACTTTCCCCAGAAGCTACCAGGTTCATGACGTTGATGTGGATTCTTCTAGTCCATTAAAAAAAAATACTTTTATACACCCAATTGCACACATCCGTGAAAAATACAGAATATTTGGTGTGTGGTCTTAAAATCCAGCCAAAGGATACCCAAATGTATATATAATCTGATAACTACATTTTCCACTCAACCTTCATGAGACTCCACGTTAATGATTTATGTGCTGCATTTTACCTGCTCTCTTACTGATGGACTTTTAACTTTTTTTCTACCTCTTAAATTTGTAACCAACATTTCAACAGGCATCTCTGTTGTACAGGTTTCCATGGGCATCCGTGGACGTCTCTCTGGAGCATGTTCTAGAAGGGGTGGTGCTGGCTTCCTTACACATGTATGAGGCAGTTATCACACTAGGGGATCAGTAACTTGTGTATGCATCAGACTTTCCACCCAGACGTTGAATTTCTTGAGGTCAAGGGCTATGTTTTATTCATCTCAGCCCCTGACACCCCGTGTTGAGATAAATGATTCGATGCATGAATGAAAGAAATGTCTCCATCCCTCCCCCTGCTTTCCCAGACCAGCTTCCCCCTTGCCCTAGCTTGATGACAATAAAGGGAACTCCCTGCCACAGCTTACAGTGTGTGCTGCTACCATTTGTCTCATTTAATTACCACAACTTTGTGCGAGATGCTGCTTTGCCAGTGATGACATGGAGGCTTGGAGAGGTGAGTTCCCGCCAGCACAGTCATTAGGGGTAAAGGCAAGATTTGAATGAGGTCTTTCCAGGTGAGAACCTGTTGCCTCTCCATTCCTTGTGGCCATCTTGCAAACAATGGGATGGGCTCGTAATGGAAGCAGTCTGCTCTTTTTCCTTCACAAAGATGATATCTGCCTAAAGAAATCTTTGTTCCCTTAGACTCTGGGGAAGCCACTGTCTTTAATTATCCCATAGCTTTGAGTAATTAACCCTGTTTTTCTCTTTCAGGCCTTGAAGGTACCTGTTAGAATCCTAAAGTGTGAGCAGTGGCTTTGGTGTCCTTGAGGGCAGCCCCATAGTTCTCGAGGTGGGAAAGCATGACCAAAAACTGAGGAAATATGCTCAAGGTATATAGCAAGTAGCAAATTAGAAAATTAGCAAATTATAAATCCAGCTGAGGTCAGTACCAGGTCTTCTGTGACTGGGTCTGGTGCCCTTTGATCTGGCTTTTGGATTATCTGATGAGGCTGGCACTTCTCCACCAGAGAGGAGAGCTGAGTGGTGCTGGGCTTTGTGGCCTCGCTGATTTTAAGGGCAGTGGGCAAGGACTGGGGCCAGGAACAGGAATGTGCAGTCAGTGAAGTCCAGCTTGGAGAGCTCCAGATGGAGGCTTCGAATGATGCTGAATCCACTGGACTGAGGTCAGAGGAAACCGCCTTAAGTGCACAGGGACTCCATGAGCCAAGGTTAGCTACTTGCTGTAATAAATGAGTCCATGAGCAGAAGGCTATAGAAATGCATTGCCTGCTCATGTCACGGAACACTGCCACTGGTGGATTTGATCTCTGCTCTGTGGGCTTGTTCTGGGAATCAGGCTCCTTCCACCTTTGCACTATTGCCTCTCCAATACCCAGCCTGCAAAGTCAGGTCCAAGGTGAATTGGGAACCAGTGGGGAGATGAGGCCAGTCAGGGACAGATCTCAGGTTAGAGCAGGCATTCCCGACTCCGAGGCCAGGGGCTGGTATCTCGACCACACTGTCCTGCTTCTCAACCCTGCTGATCCTGTTTGCTCCTCTCTGGAACTCGAGTCATACATTCTGCTCTCCCCAGCCTTGGTGTCATGATTTTGAGGACTAGAATATGTTTTATAAATGGGAGTGTGGACTGCAGAGATAAGCATGGCTCTATGTTCTTTTCTAAATGACACAACAAAGTAAGCATCCTGTCCACCCCAACCTGGAGTCCTTTCCCTTTGGGCCTTGAAAGCAGATGACATGTCTGAGAAACACTGTGCACGAATGGAAGGACATTTTCCATGTGACCACAGAGGACACGGTCACTGTCGCTGTGAGTCTCAGGCACCGGCAGCGTCTCTCCCCGGGCGAGGCCAGTGAATCCAGGCTACGCCTGCGTTCTGATACCTCTTTCACTTCTTCCCTCCTGCCGTCCTCAAGCTTCCATCTGCAGGGTCACTTGCTGACCTTGAGCCTGGACTGCATGCAGTCCCATTGGATCTCGGGTGGGTAGTTGGTGGGCTGGGGCCCACAGTTTGCAATCCAAGAACTCTGGATTCGAGTCTTGGTTTGAGGGCCTAATGAGCTCACCTTCCCCATCTATAAAATGGGGAGAATGACTTCTACAGTTGTTTTAGGAACAAAATGAGCTCATTATGAAAACTGCTTAGCAGGTTGAAAAGAGGCAGCGCTCAGGAAAGCTGCGGTTATTTTCATGCCAAATCCAGTGTGCTAGTTCTGGGCCCCGGCAGAAGGGTTGAGTCAGACCTTCACCTTGTGGCTTCCCTGGTGGCCCCATTTCGGTGAGTGGCCCTTTGGATCACTGTCCCTGCCCATCCCAATCCTTTCCCTGCGCCGGCTTAGTGGAGGCCTCAAACCTCCATCTAGCCCTGGTGAGGCCAGACCCCGCCCGCCACCACCGCCACCCGCAGGCCCACTGGCAGGCTTCCCAGGCACCTTGACCGCCCAGGCAAGGGAGTCTGAAATCTCAAGCTTTTCCGTGGCCTGCTCGCCCTCTGGCTCATCTTAACCTCCTTGGCATGATCTCATACAGCCCTCCTGACTCTCACTGCAACTATGACGAGCATCCCGCTCAGCCCATCAGGCCTACAGCAGAGACTGAGGCAGGAGCCCGGGAGACGACCCCCCGATGCGGGAGTGAGCGCGAGGGCAGGGTGAGCCAGGGAGGAAGGACGGCCAACGTGGGCTTTGCTGTTCGGTTCCTGCACGGGCGACTACAGCTTCGTCCCCTTGGGACCCCTCCGTGGGAAGGCCGTGGGAAGGCCTGCGGAATGTGCCTCCTTCTGTGAAAGGAGAGGGACCTGGGGCATTCGTCCAGTCATTCATGCCTGTCCTTCCGCGGTGGAGGGTCCCCACGCCTGGCCCACCTCCCACTTGGAAAGTGTCTTTGGGTGAGATGGGAGTGGCTTCCCAGGCTCTGAAGAAAGGCCCGAGGCAGAGAAGGGGAGAGGCGGAGAGGCGAGCTTGCAGGACAGCCCATGACCCTGCAGTTGTGCTGATGTCAGGGACCAGGGAAGACCCTGGAATGTCTGCAGAGGCCATGTCCCTCAGCAAGCTGTTTCCCACTCCCCGCCTCTTTGAATTGACAGCCCTGTGCCATACCAAAGGGTGAGGTGCCACTGTCACCTTCCTATCTGAAGGAGCCTCCCTGTGTCACTCCTTCCCGTGATCCCGTGACATGTTCCTTTCTGTGAACCTTCTCTGGTAGCCTGGCCAGGCTAGCTTAAAGCCTCCCAGCTCGTGCCTACATCCTGGCGTTGGGATCTGTTCGGACAGACCCATCCTGGATCTGGGCTGGGTTCATTACAGAGAAAGAAGGTCAAATGTCGACACCTGTCCAGGAAGCTGGCACCAAAGGCGAGCTAAAGCTTGGATTGCCTGTCAGGTGTCGGGGTAGAAGGTGTCAGAGTCAGACACAGCAGAGAAGGCAGACAACAAGGGGAGTGAACCAGGCAGCAGGACGTGGGTGCTCAGGAGGGCGCAGCAGGTCCCCAGTGATCTCCGCAAATAGCATTGGGCTGGCGGCATGCTCTCCTGGGAGCAGACAAGGCTCCCCTCCTGGTCCTGCTTGGCCATTTCAAGGGAACTGCCGTGTATGTGAGTTCCACTCCCATGGTGGCCACACCGATGTTTGGGAGAAGTGGTAACCTCCATGCACACCGCCACGAAGTTGCATTTCCACCGGCTGTCGCTCATGCCAAAACCCTGAGGGCGATGGGAATCTGGGGACTGGGAAGGAGGCTCTTTGGGGTTTTGGTGCACAGGCAGCGCAGCCTGCTGTGGCCCCTGGGATTCTGGAGACTCTGGAATGCAGACCAGCTGGGCAGTACCTTCTGCAGACCATGGTTTCCGAGCCACAGGTGGGAGCAGCCACTTCTCTTTGAGAGGAGCTCAGCAGGACCAGCTCGCCTGCACAGCATGAGTCACCCTCCAGCCTGTGGGCAGGAGCCGGGGCTGCAGGTTTTCCCTCCTCCCCACCCCCGTCTCCGTTCTCCGCACTTCGGGAGAGGCACTGGGTCAGAGGGAGCTGGTGGAGTGCTGTGTCTGCCTTGCAGGCAGAGAAACCATTAGGGTGTGTGCCCTTTTACCTTAACGTGTCTTTTCTCCTTCCAACCCAGTTACAGCAATAAATAACCTCTTGGCTTACATTGTTGCCGCGTCAGGTTCTGCTGTTCCTGACAGTGGAATGTGGAAGGTGGATGGAACATGGAATTTTTCCTGATCACGGCGGTTGGTGCTTGTGCTGCGTGGGCTGACTTCCTCTCCAGAGCCTGTAGTGTACTCAGGATATTCAGTCATCTTCCTGGTCCTGGATCACGAGGTTCTCAATGAGACGTTCCGTTTTTATTCTGATCACCTTAAATAGAGCACAACAATGTGGTTTTGACATTCTCTAACCTTCCCTTGCCTCAGTTTTCTCGTCTGTGTAACGGGTACAGAGATATCCCTTACCTCGCAGGATTTCAGGTACTGTTTTCAGACTAGGAAAGTCCAAACTGGGAATCTGTGAGCCTTTTTATCGTTGATGTTCTTCTTGCTTACCTTCTTTTTCTTTCCCCGAGAAAGACCTGTGGATTAAACAGAAGGCAAAGTCAGACCGTTCGGATGAAAAAGAGAACAGAAACCAGTGGAAGAAACTGGAAGGAATAGACTTGCCACAGACCTGAGCCATGATGACTGGAGTAAGGGGGCAATGAGGTTGCCCCTACTATCCTTGTAGCTAAGGCAGTGAGGGGACACATTGGGTGACGTGCAATTCGCTTCCCGACGGCAGCATCAAATACACACTCACGTGCAGAAATAAATTCTTGGGAGCAGAAAGAGGGAAGGGAATGCAGTAAGAATTTATTATGTGGGTCCTTTAAGGATAAATGGCTTTGAGTGCTGTTTGCCGTGTCTGTATGTCCGGCTTTACTAATGAGAAGCTGCTAAAGGCATGACTCTTTGGTGAATCCTCCAGAAGATCTGGGGACTTTGCCTTTAGCAGCCGAATGTCTAAGAGGAAATCACAGTGTAAATGAAAGACAAATCCACGTGGATTCCCTTCTCTCCTTCTGCCCCAAACCCTGCCGTGGGGCAGCCACGTGACCCAAGGCACATGACCTCACCTGCCTCTGCTTCCTCCTCAGTTAACTGAGCTCATTCATATCAGTTCCAAGTATGGATCAGTCAGGCAATGTTTTTGTCACACAGATCTCCTTTGTGTGAAGGATGGTCCTAGGAAGTAGAAGGGGTGTGCTGGTTTGCTGAGCACCTACCATATGCCAGTCACTTTCTGGGACACTTAATTTATTTTATTTTATTTACCTTTAATGATTTTTTAAAATATAAATTCCATCAGCCAACATAGAGTACATCATTAGTTTCTGATGTAGTGTTTAAGGATTCATCAGTTGCATGTAACAGCCAGGGCTCATCACATCATGTGCCCTCCGTAACGCCCTTCACCTGCTT
Source organism: Mustela nigripes (assembly GCF_022355385.1). Classification (NCBI taxonomy): domain Eukaryota; kingdom Metazoa; phylum Chordata; class Mammalia; order Carnivora; family Mustelidae; genus Mustela; species Mustela nigripes. Next base: position 18,622,904 of record NC_081565.1, on the reverse strand, counting down.
ACCCCACCCCCCAACCCACTTCCACTTCTGCAGGTTTCCTCTTCAGTTAGTTTTCTGGGACACTTTATTTATTTATTTATTTATTTTAAAATATTTTATTTATTCATCTGAGAGAGAGACAGAGATAGTGAGAGAATGTAAGTGGGGAGGAGAGGGGGAAGCAGGCTCCCCGCTAAGCAGGGACCCCGACGTGGAGCTGGATCCCAGGACCCTGAGATCATGACCTGAACCAAAGGCAGACGCTTCACCAACTGAGCCACCCAGGTGCCCCTTCTGGGACACTGTATACGCATCATGTCATTTATTGAAATCATACAAATCATTTCTGATTTATGGATGAACACATTTTAAGCTCCAAGAAGTTGTACAACTCTGCCGAGATCACATCGCTAGTTCCTAGCAGAGCCAAAGCGTGAAACCATCCATGGATGGATTGATTCATTCACTGATTTTGGCATAGAGCTATCTTCCTCACCAGGGGCTGTGGATCCAGAGTTTGCTAAGAAGAGATTCCCGCCTCCAGTACACCCAGAGTCTCGTCAGGTGGGCACTCTCTTGGGTCCGTGTCTAGCGTTCTCGTTAGAACCAACCTCCAGCCTTACCATCCAACGCATGCATTGTAGGATGCCCATGAAGTCATTCACGCTCCCCTTGAATGCTCTCGGCATTTACATTAGTGGGAAGAAAGGGTTAAGGTGTGAATGAGATTGGGGGCCAAATGATAACATGACATCCCTGTTTACACTTAAGATCTCCTTTCCAGAGACTGCAGCTTTGTGCAAACCTACCGGGATTCCTGAGTGACGTTAGGACGGGGACCCTGATCCTGAGTATTTTCTCACAGCCAATACCCCTGCCCAAGAGGCATTGAAAGTCTTGGGCGGTGGGCCACGGTTGGGGTTGCAGGTTTCTTTTTCTGTAAGGAGCTGGCTTCTAAGAAACTCATTAAACCTACAATTTTTAGGAGATTTAGGGTTTTGCCACCTTGCAGGGGTGGCTCCTTCCCGGCGCGTTCCCTGGAGGAAGGGCTTTGAGGGAGCAGTGAGCACTGGGTTTATGTCCTGTCTCCCGAAGGGGCTGTCTTCTTTCAATAAATCTGTGTTTCGTGGTCTCTTAACTCTGTCATGATGGATTTCCTTGGCTGCATTTGAGATTCAGGCTGGAGGCTGAAAACCCAGAGCAGAAGCGTTTCAACAGATTGGATGACCCAACTAGCTGAGCCGGAGGGGAGAATGGGTCCATTCTGGGGCTGGAAGGGACATGACAAGGCCGCTTTGTTGAATACGTGAACCTCAAGCCCTAGGACCCCTCCAGGGCCAGGAGCTTTCTGCTTTTCCGATGGCTCGTCTGTCCCCTGGAGGGCTGTGGTCGCGACAAGCTCTTTCCTCGCTTGGGTGCCATTTGTCCCCATGTAGAGTCTACCGGGGGACCCTAGTTCTTCCTTTGGTCACCCACCAGGACGAGTCTGCCTTCTGTCGTCCAGAACGTGCCTGCGGAGATTCTGAGACCGAAGTGATGTCCCTGCTGGTCATCTCACCTAGTTCTCTAGAAAGAGGGTGTTTCCAATCCCTTCAGTCCCCGATTGTCTACGTGAGCACCATTCTGAGGATGACAACTAGATAAAGACGACATCTCTTAAGTGAGGACAACTCTCTTTCATGCTGGCCCTGGTTAGGCCCTGAGATCCCTTCCTGAGAACTCACCGGCAGTTACTGTGAATTCATACCGTAATACAGAGACCTCAATGGTGCCGCTCCCGTGCTCTACACTGTGGGTGTGATGGCGACACAGCCCCCCAGGCCAGGCTCCCCAGCAGCGTGGAGTCAGAACTAGGCTTATGCTGCACTCAGAAGAGAGTTCTCTGCTGCCTTAGGACTGGGCTTTTGGGTGGAGGTGGATGCTTTTTCAAACCCAACTCTGATGCTCCCCTGAAGGGGGTCCAGGAGGAGGGCCGTCCTCTGCCTTTGCTGAGTGAGGTCTGCTGTGTAGACCAAACCCCTCTCACCCACCTGGGGCCTGCTCCACCATCTCCTGGGCTCATGGCTTAGAAGGATGTGGTTGTCAGGAAATAGATATACTTCTTTTTGGAGAAGCTCTTGAACCCACAACTAGGCAAATTTAGTTTATGAGGCTTCTACCATCCCTGGAAAATTCTCTCTGTGTCTCGGCCTCTGTCTCTATTTCTGTCTCTTTCTTTGTCTTTGTTTCTCCCTCCCTTTCTCTCTCCCTATTGTTTCAGTAAATTTTTAAAGCTAATTCTTGTAAATAAAAGGATTGACAGGTCACTAATTTTACTCATTCCCATCCACACTTGCAAAATGATGGTTCTCAGTGTGTGTGTTGGGGGAGCAGGGGAGGGCAGAAATTGGAAGGTCCAAAATTGGGAGGCTACCCTTGGACAGTACGTGTGGACCTCGTGTGTGGAAAGTCCCTGGACAAGCAACTTCGGCTGGATACGCACCATGCTTGCCTTTCAAATCCCTGATATTTATGGTGCTTTCCATTCTACTATCCTGCTGGATTTCTCCCTCCTTGGCTGTGAGACAGTCCCAGCCCCTAGCCCATCCCTCCCTAGGAGTGGCTGCTGTCTGGGGCTTTCTATAGAGCAATTCTTCTGCTGTTTCTTTAAATCACGAGTCAGGTTCTGACCCACTGTGGTAACAGCTTGGGCAAGCAGAAACTGGATTGGAATCCATTCTGGTCGCATGAAGACTCTGAGAGAGAAATCACTTCTCTGAGTTTGTTTCTGCTGAAAATGATGATTTGGGGACAGAGTGGATACTCTATGAATTAAATAGAAAAAAAGGTGAGGCGGATAGGGCCTGCTTGCCTGTCTTCCTAGGTCTGGCCCTGTATTTGGTCAACAGGTAAGGACCGGGAGACCACAGAACCGGCTCCGTGCCAGGTGCTGGTGGGACAGCAGGAGGCAAACACGCATGAAGTCCCTGCTATCCCGGAGCTTAATTTCTAGAAATCATACATGTAAGTAGGTAAAGTAGCAGTGAGTCAGGTTAGAAATAGGAGCCCTGGAGAAAGAGAAGAGTGTGGGGGCTGGGGGCGGGGCTGGTGTGCGTGTGCACAGGTTTGCACGTGGGTCGTGCACATGTGTGTTTAGGTGGAGCAGTGAGGGAGAGTCTCATGGAGCAGATGACGTTGGGAGGTTGCCTGAAGGAGGTGAGAAAATGGTGTGTGTGTGTGCGTGTGTGTGTGCGCGCGCATGCACATGCATGTGTGGTGTGAGGGCAAGAGCCTTCCAGGGGAAGGCATTGCCGTGGGAGAGTGCTGGCTTTGAAGAACAGCAGACAAGCCCATGTCCCCGGATCATCATACACGGCGGCTGGCGTTCCAAGCAGTATCGACAGATCTCTCTGGGCTTCCAAGGCCACTGTCATGTCTCAGGCTTTGCTCTGAGCCAGAAGGCAAGCTTGTAGGGTTTGGAGCAGCGGAACGAGATGATGTGACTCAGCATTTTGAAAGGATCGCTCTACACCTCGTTGGGAGTATAGACTGACTCAAGGAGCCAAGCGTTGAGGACGCAGGGCCCTTGGCTGTGTTTCCGATGTCCAAGCTACTCTGGGCAATCCAGGGGGTCACCGTCTAAGCCAGGATTTTGAGGAGAGAAAGTCAAACAGTAGCAATGATAATAAGAAGTAGGTCCCATTTCCCAAAGGGCTTTGCTCTGTGCTGGAGCATTATGTACGCTGTAGCAAAGGAGAAGTCGTAAGGCTGAAGGGCCAGGGGAAAGCCAGGGGAGCCAGCATAGGACGGAAGAAATTGTGGGGGCTTGCCCCTCCCTCCCAACGGTAAGGGTTTCGTAACGGAAAGTAAGTTAGTGAGGAGACATCACTACAGCGGAGCTGTTGAACATGCTGGACATGTGGGCCAGAAGCCTGCCCTCCCTGACCCCCACATTCCTCTCCCCACACAGCCTGATGTAAAAGGTGGGAAGCAAGGTTTGTGGTTGTTGACATAAGGTTTTGTGTAGCCGAGGGAAAGACAAAAACAGAAGAGACAGCCTGCCAAGCCCTGCTGCCCCTGGGCGGGATTTGAACCTCTTATGGAGCAGGTGATTGGAGTGAAGGTGGAGGTGTTTCCTTGGAGGTGTCTGTGGGAGCCAAGGTCTCCAGCCACCTGAACACATCAGCTAGGAGTGCCTCATGGGGTGCTCTCCGAAAGCCAGGGGAGACTGCCATCTGCTGGCTGACTTGAGTAATTACCCTGATGCTCAGCTTTGAGCAAGGGTCTATCCACGTCAGAGAGGGAAGTGTGTGGTTGGCATTTTCTCCAGGTCAGGCAGCTGTCTATTTTTTCTCTTTCAAAGCATCACAGCTTCTCATCAGTGTATATCGTCTTCATTCTAATGTTTCGGGATACTCAGAAAAATTAAGCTGCTCGACCAAGATCTTTGTGTAATTGGAAAACGGAATTCAAGCTCAGCTCTAACTGCAAAGATGACTTTCAACAATTACAATCACACTGGCTTTGCAAACTGTCAAGTGTTATGAGGGAACCAGCTTATGATGGGGGTTCCTTGTGTGCCAAATGGAAGAACAGAGAAAGGAGTAAGTACGCCGACCGATGCTTCTCCAGGCACTTGGCCTAAGGAGTCAGAAGATCCAAGATTTCAGTCCTGGCTCTGGCACTTCAAGGTCAAGTGAACGTCAGAGAAGCCATTTCACTGCTCTGAAACAGTTCCTTTATCTGCAGCTGCACATGTACTGGGCTAATGGGAGCTGCTCGTATAGACTCGTGTGTGTGTGTGTGTGTGTGTGTGTGTGTTTCTGCAACACACGGAAATCTGTTCTCCAGTCTCGGCGAGGTTGGAGTGATTCTCAAGAGGAGAGCCTTTTCCAGCTTCCTTCCTGAGCTTTAAATTCACTTGTGGGCCTGGCTGTGGAGGGAGGAGGACGAGGGGAGGGAGCCCTCTGCTGGCCACAAGGATTCCACACCCACTGGAATCCAGGTGGTGGTGGTGGGGTAACCTATGAGGATGTCCAGGACCCCACTGAGGCCAGAGGACAGGGTGGCAGGAGCAAATGCCTTTCTAGCATGAGAGTGAGAGCAACGCTGACGTTGTCTCTCCTGCCTTAAACACCATCAGCAACTCTCAGCTGTGCTCACAGGACATAAATCCTTCCGGGCAGGCCCCCCACCCCTCCACACTTTGTGTTCCGCCACAGCCTCACCTTATGGCAATAATGCCATTCTAACAGTAACCTCCAAGGAGCTTCCCTGATTGGCACCCCCCTCCCCCAAATCCAAAGTCCAAGGAGCCAGGCCTGGTACTATGGGACCCGGCAGCCAGCCTTGGTTTTGGGGGCTCAGGGGGCCTTGACTCCAGCTCCACACACCCCTAAGGAGACACTGGAGATGATTCTAGAAGATGCCCCTGCAGGAACTGAGAGAAGTTCTGGAACTGGGGTGTGGACGAGGAGCAGCTCTATGGGACCCCATGTCCTGTGGGTTTTTCCTTCTAAACATCTCTCAGAACAGTATGCCCCATCTCCAGGACAACATGCCTACTCAAACTCCACCACCTTTCCCATGGGCCCCTGTGGCACTTCCCGTCCCAAAGATGGCCTGGAGAAAAGATAGGGTCCTAACCCTCCCTTGCTTAGAATTCCTTAGCAGTTTCCCATTGCACTTAAGAAAAAAAGATTGAAATCCTTATCCTGGAGGGAAAGAACCATCAAGACAGGATTCCTGGCTGGCTTTCTGCACAGTCTGGCTGTCTCAGGGCCTCTAGAGATATCCTGCCCTCTACTTCCCCTGCCTTCCTCCCTGATTGACTCCTACTTATCGTTTAGGTCACGATTCAGATGTCCTTTCTCAGGGAACCCTTCCCGGTCAGGGTCAGGTCCTCGTTAGATATTCCTGTAGTGTCTCGGCTTTGCTTCCCAAGCATACCCTTGGTTTGCTTATCTGGTGCGTGGCTGTTGCCAGCCTCCCCCGGCATGGAAGCTCCTGAGAGACCAGGGCCCATGGTTATGTTGTTCACCCAGTGCTGGACTGATGGGGGCGTTATTCTGTACTGACTTTGAAATAGAAAGAAGAAAAGAGAATCCTTGGGGAGAAGAGAGCCGATCATCACAGCCCATGGGACACCCCCCTCACCTGTCCCGTACTTGGAGTTGGCAGGGAACGGTGGGAAGAAGCATGGCCTGGGAGGAGCAGGCCGAGAAAGGGAGAAGGTAGGATGGGTTGTCCCAATGGATGGGGATATGTGGGCAGACACTGTGGTGGTTGTGGGGAAACCAGCCTCCTAGGCTCTTTGATTTGCATTCCTTGTTCAAGGCTAGAAGTCCCTCCACAGGTATCCAGTGGACAGAGTTCAAGTTACATGCCCCAGCTCCCGCGGGGAGTGGGAGAGAGTATTTTCCCCTGTGGCTTCCACGGTGGGAGGCGGGAGTGGAAAGAATGGTGTAGGGACAGCAGCCAGAGACAACAGTGGCGCCCAGTGTCCCGGAGAAGGGGCCTGTCTGTCAGGGTCCCCAGGAGAGGCAGGAGAAGAGGGACTGTCTCCAGTGGTGCAGACAAAGAGGAGAGCCGCAGGGGGTCACACCATCCCAGGGCTGGCAGTGGCTGAGGTGTGGGACCATCCTCAGGCCTGAAGGGACTTGAGAGGGGACAGTTTCCTGCCAGCTGGAGAGAGAGCTGAGCGGGGACGGCCCATGGACTGGAGCTGTGCCTCTGCTAGGAGAGAAACTGTCAGCCCCCTGTGATGCTACAGAGGTGGTGCTGGAATTAAGGACCCTGAACACCCTCCCCTCTCCTGGCAGTGTCCCAGCACTTCTCATTCTGATAGCCAACCAGAAACTTGAGGGCACAGAGGTCCCTTGACATAATCCATGCAGGGTGGCCTTGAAGGGTACAAGCAGGGGGAAGGGAGAGAAGCATTTGGAGGAAGGGTAAAAGGAAGGCCAGACTCCCTGGAAATTCATTCCCAGCTGAGAGCGTTCCCGGAAGGTGGAGTCTCAGGACCCCTTCCAGGAGGGAGGCGTTGCTTAAAGGAACCCAGAGTCGGGGACTGAGGACATATTTGAGGAGTGGCAAGCTCATGCTTTAACCAGGACGTGGGCAGCTCTGCGCGTCTTGGCTCGGGCCCTTCTGCCTGCCCATCCCCCCTCTGGGGGCTTCTGCAACCAGGTTAAGGACCCAGCGCCCAGGTTAAGGACTCCTGTTTGATGGGGAATTGGATTCTGGTGTGGCTTCTGGGAAGTACCTCACCCGCTTCCTTACATCTCAGAGTCTCCCCAGGGAGCTGCCAGCAGAGAGTTAAGTCTCCCACTCGAGGCCTGGTTGTTCAGGTTTACACAGCAAGGCGAGTGTTGCTATAGCGGAATGGCAGGCAACGAGTCTTATGATCTGGAGCAGCCCATTGTGTATATAACGTGACAGCATTTATTAAAGCAAGATAAACCCAGCCGCGAAGGATCTGGCCTGAGCCATAAATTTTTCTGGTCCTCAAGTCTGAGCCACCACATTCCATTTGAATGAGGCCTATCAAGCCCAAACATTTTCATTAAATAAGTCCCTTTGCTGAAAATCCCCAAGAGAATGAACTGGGAATTTCTCCCCACCCCCCAACCCACCCCGTTTTCAAAGACGAATGTGTAAGGTGGGGTTCCGACCCCATATTTGATATTGCCCAAGTACAAGCAGATCCGCTGTGCTGGGCAGTGAGTTTCCTCCACTCCTAGACGCATTCAGGCCGGGGCTGGGGGACACAGGGTGGGGGTGGTCCTGAGTAGGGAGGGGGGAGATCTTCCCAACAGACATTCTTTCTCTTTCCAAGATCTTGGGGTTATAGGAATGATCTGCTGAGCTTCTTTGTACTCCACCATTCCGCAACTCAGAGCACACATTTCCTCGGGAAAGGAAAGATTTTCATCGGGGTCCTGAGGGAGAGCAAGAACACAGGGGCCAGAGCCCTGAGCTGAAATCCAGTCCTATGACTATTTGGGTGGGTAGCCTGTGGGCGAGTCATTGCCCTTCCATGACCCCCAGCCCGTCATATATAAAGTGATCATAAAGACAAATGACTCTTACTGGCACCTCCTCCACACCAGGCACCACATTCAGGGGCTCATCTGGCTGGTGTTTATTTTTTCCACAGAAATGCTACATAGTTAAGAAGTGTGAGTATTAAATAAATTCATGATGTTACTTTCTTTCATTAGTTGCTCTTTGAGTACCTCAGTTTGAGTTTTGGTTTAGATCAGGTTTTTAGTCAACTGATGTGATTTTTTTCTATATAAATTTTTTGGGCAGTTTTTACTGAGAAACAGTTGACATATATCACTGTATATGTTTGAAGCATTATAACATGGTGGGTTCTGTTACATAATTGTGAAATGATCACCACAGAAGGTTCAGCTAACATCCGTCTTTTCATATAGATACAATAAAAAGAAAGGAAAGAAAAAAAAAAAAAAGAAGTGTGAGTATTGATTGGGAAACTGAGGCACAGAGAGATTAGGGAACTAAGGAATGGTGGAGCCAAGATTTGAACTCAGCTAGTTTGCCGCTGGGCATGTTGATCCTTGCTGGGTTAACAGCTATCTCCTCATCTACATCATGGAATTTCTAGAAGATGGGTATAAAAGCATCTTTGAAACCACACACTCTTAGTCTTGAAAATATTGAGCAAGAAGCTGAGTCTCAAGTGGTAACCTTTCTTCAACCTCGTTCAACTCTGTTCAAAAAAGTGCTTTCTTCTCTCCCAGTCTGTAGGCCCCCTCTCTTCTTCCCTTCTTCCTAACTGTTCCTTTCTGTCCCTTTCCTGCATTCCTTCCTCTGTTCAAGTACGTTGGCTTTGGTGGAATTCAGGCTGAACAACGAAAGGCAACAACAGCTGAATTTAAAAGTACTTGTGCTTTTATTAAAAAAAAAAAATACAATCAGGTACTGTCCAGATGTGTTTTGGAAAGGAAGATCTCTTTAAAAATTCTTAGTTTTCATCATTATTATTATATTAATAATATTAATCATATCCTTAAATTCCAAACAGTATTGCTTTTCTGGTTTTTGTTGCATGAAATGTAAAAAAAAAAAAAAAAAAAAAAAAAAAAAGGCGGGGAGGGGGGAACGGCCTCCCATGACACACACCGAATCACTGCGAACAACAATAATGATACTTATACAGCTTTGTGTAAAATACAGCCAGTTCTAACACAAACTACCACGGTACAGCCGACCCCTCTCCCATTCCCAGAGCCACCCAAGACAACCACCTTGATGCTGTCAATGGAAGATGTTTGCTGATTCAAACAATGAAACAGACACCTGTGGAGACTGTTGTCTTTGGTGCGAAGGAAGTCCTCGCAGAGAAGGGGAGGCCAGTGCTCTTGTCATCGGCCCCCATGATCCACGGTCACCTTTATCTCCTGCCAAATACCCGGGTGTGGCTTGATGGTTGGACAGGTTGTATTGAGACTTTGGTAAAATTTGCTTCTTCCTCTGGGCCCTGCTCCTCTCCCACCCAGTTAGTTTTTCCTGGAATTTACGCCCGCTTGCGCCTGCCTTCGAGATTTCGGAAGTTGCTGGGTCTCAGCTTCATCTCAGCAAACTGGATGGAATATTCGTGGCCCTTCCAATGGAACCAGTTGACGCCCTGTGAAAAAGAGAAGGCCTCCAGATGGGTTTCTACTAGACAAGGTGTTCACCGACCGCTGCTGCTTGGTCGATGGGAACAAAGGGAGTTCTGTCTGAACCTGACCATTTGGTATCTCACAGCTGTCTACTGCCTATCTGTGTATTGATCCATCTACTGAGAACTTGCAAAAGGAGCTGGCTGAATCTGACTCAGTTTTTCAAATGTCTGTCAGAAGCTACCTGCATTTGCATTGAGCTTTGAGCTCCCATAGTGAAACAAAATGGTAGCTGGTGAAACAAAATGGTGGCTTGTGAAATAAAATGGTGGTTCATGAAACAAAATGGTGGCTGGTGAAACAAAATGGTGGCTTGTGAAATAAAATGGTGGTTCATGAAACAAAATGGTGGCTGGTGAAACCTCCCATCAGTAGGAGTAGGTGCTGAAGGAATTCAGGTCATGCTTGGAGGTTACAGAATTGACTAGCTATATGCAGGGAAGTCTCTAGTTCCCAGGATTCCTGTGGACTGTTTTAATAGAGGTTCGTCTGGAATGGCAGGAAGAACACAGGCAGAGCACAAATTTTACAACCTGACATATAGGGTTAAACCTTAAGGCTCTTACTTGAGACATAAATGGTCTTGAACCAGTCATCAGAACTTTCTGGGCTTTAGTTTCACCATCTTCCCCCCCACCCCCCAACCCCTTTTGGGTCTGAAGTGACAACCTTGGAAGAATGCTATGAGGGTTAAATGAGTTTGTGAGGGAGCGATCATAGCGCTGGGCACAATGTAGGTACGAAGTAAATATGACTTCTCTCATCTCCAACAGGGAAAATCATCCTTAGAAATTTGGCTGGAGATTTTTTTTTTTCCTCAAGAAAAGATTATATTTGTGTCTGGGCCTCCTAATTCCATGTTAACTCTCCCACAGAGTCTAAAGATAGCAGAATCTGCCTGTCGAAACCCACAATGCCCCTTGCCCCACAGTGTGGTTGGGGGATTGGGGACGGTCCAACCCTCTGCCTCTAGGCAGCCACCACCTCATTCTCTGACTTCTCTTCTCTTTAGCGGCATGGGGCTTTGAGGAGACCTGGAGAAGTTAATGGCTGGTAAAATGAGGCAAGAAAATAGAGATACTTCATGGGATTCTGTTTGGCATTCACTGACTGCAGACGGTCTCTGAATCCGACTGGCAGGTCGGGTGTGAGAATGGCTGGCTCGCCCCATGGGCAAATGTGTCTGTAACCACTCAGTTCTGGTGAACTACTTGGCCTGCCTTCCTCTGCCCTCCATCGTCCCTCGGACAGAGGTGCCGAGTGGGATGCAAGCCCTCCTTGTTCTATGCTGGGGACTGAGGCCAGAGAAGGAAAGTGAGGTCACCGAGCCCACACGGCTGCCAGAGCAGAGCCAGAGCTGGGACGGGGCGCCCCTAACTCCTTCGTGGCCTTTCACGTCAGCCCACACTGGAGGTGGGGGAGGATGGAAAAAGAAGTTTCCTTTCGGGCATGCGTTTTTGTTTTTGTTTTTGTTTCCAGAAGGACGTTGTGTCACTGTGGAGGCAGGGAATGAGAAAAGAAAGGTAGTACAATAATTCTAGAGTGAAAGTATCCTGGGGCAACATCGTAAGGTGGAAAGAATACCCCACTTTTGCCCCCGCATCACCTAGACACCTCCCCTTTAGTCTGCTTTCCTTCTGGAGTTCAGACTCTGGCTCTGTCTGCTGAGAGCTCTCTGTTTTGGAATCCACTGACCAGTGGTCTCCCCGGGATCTTCACGGGTTAACAGGTGCTGTCTCGAGGATTTCATCCAACCTCCTGTGTCCCCGAGGTTCCTCCTTGCGGGAACAGAGGTGACACCATGTCCCAGAGGTTGCTGCCCCCTAGTCTCGGCTGGGACCGAGGGGCTGGGGTGCCCCCCTGTCACCTGTCCCCGACCCTCACAGTTGGCTCACCTGACTGTGGTTGTTGTCCCCGTACCTCCCCATCAGGTTGACACGGTGACAGTTCTTATACCAGAAAGCCCCCTTGTAGGACAGGGCGCAGTTGGTGATGGCTGAGTCCGTGTCCTTGTCGAAGGTGGAGAAGGATCTGCCGTTGTGGTAAGCCATGGAGTCACCTGTGGAGAGGAGATATGGGTCTGAGGAGTCCCAGAACAGGTTTTCCTCAGGGGCTTGGAAGGGCAGAACCGGGGTGGCAGCTGAAAGATCCTGGGGTCACTGCCCTTGAACCTCAGGCCGAGAATTAGTGTCGAGCACAGGACTGGAGGGGAACCCCCGAGGGTTCATGGCGGTTGGAAGCTGCATAATGTGCCAGAAAGAGGCCTGTGATGGCTTTGGAGGGTCCGGCTCTCACTCCACAGTGTGACCTGGCCCATGTCAGGCCTCCAGCTGAGCCTCAGTGTTCTCTTCTTGAAAACGGAACCAGCGCATTGATTCCGCCCACCTCAGCGTGAGGTGGGACAGTCAGTGGATATGAAGGTAGAGGGGTACGTGTAGCAGCTGTGATTTTCGCTACTTTGATCATTTTGTTTTGCATTCCTTTACATAATGGAGCTCAGAGAGGGAAAGACAGGACTGGTCTTTTGAAGCAAGGTTCAAAGGGCCTCAGATGCCTGGTTAAGGAGGAAGCGACCAGGAGCAGGAGGGTATGGAGGAAATGAGGTGCCCTTCTGTGGAGCGTGGGCTGCCACCAGGAGCAGCTCTACCGCGGTCCCTTCCTGAGGGGGCTTTGGAGACGAAGGCAGAGAGAGGCGGGTGTAGCTGCATTCCCGCTGCTCAGTGACCCCTGCCCGGTGACAATATCCTTCTTGCCTGAAGCCACTTCACTCAAACAGATATTTATTGCCAGGTGATAAAATGTCAGACCTCTTTGAGGGACACAAGAATGAACACCATCTCGGCCCCTGGCTCTCTGTATTCACTACTGCCATGCTGATCTCGCAAGCACTTGGCCTCTCCTTAGATAGCAAATCTTTCTCTGGAGACTCTCCCCATTATGGATGTTTCCTCTCAGGGCTCAGAGAGGCTGGGGAGGTACCACAGCGTCTGCCTTTTCTGTTTTCATGGACATAACCCGATGCCACCCCAGAGCAGGGAAGGGTGGGTGTACTGTCAGACCCGACCCCTCCTCGTTACCAAGCACACCTGTCTGCCAACAAGCCCACCCCTGGGTCCACCTCAGGCAAATAACGCAGCTTTTCTGGGTCAAAGTTTCCTCATCTGTGTCACAGGGACATCTTCCTGGACCAGTGTCCCTGAGAATCGGAAGGAGGTAATGCTTCCGGAACAGCTGCAAAGAGGAGAGGCTCCCTCGTAAGTCTGAATGTGTGTGGCTTCCTTACTAACCTCTCCACTAATGTGGAGCTGGTAAAGCACACAGGGACCATGCCAAGTCCATGACATCTGCACGATCTGAGCTAGCTTAGGCACCGGACAAGATCCACAAGGACCATTTGGCAGGCAGTGAGCTTCTGGTCATGAGGTCTGGGGGTTGTGGCTAGATGACCGTGTGGCAGAGGATACCCCTCGAAAGGATGCAAGCAGCTGGGGAAGGAGTCAATGCCTGCAACCCAGAGTGGGGTCCACAGACCAGCAGCATCCCCAACAGTGGCAGTGCCAGGAAACCCATAGGAAACACAGAACCTCAGTGTGTCCACACCCGCTCATTAATGGGATCCCTGGGGGGTCGTATGTACAAGAAATTTTAATAAATAAATACATTTAGATGCAGGGTTAGGTGAGTCTCCAGGCTCAGTTGATATCTAAAAATGGGTAAGAAAAAGACGTATTGTTCTGATTCCCAACCCTACTCTGCTTTGGTGACCAAAGTATCTACTCTACTCTGCCCAGTTGATGTTCTGGTCTAGTACCTAGTAAGGATTCCGATATTTGTTGACCTGATCAATGGATGGATTCGTGAAGGAAGGGATGAGGGAGGAATGAGCTAAAAGCCTAAGGAAGGCTTCTGTGGTTCCGGAGGCGGGGCTTGTGGCTGTCCCCTACCTGCGGTCCCGCTGTAGCCCTCCACCCTCAGCTTGTAGCGAGTCTTGGCATCCCCCACGCTGAACTTGTCGTAGACGGCGTACGCGGTCTTCCCGTGGTCACGCAGGTCCACCCGGAGCTCGTACTGCCCTTGGGCTGTGATTTTGTGGAGGTTGTCCAGCCCTGTGGAGGACAGGCGAGGGTTACAGAGGAAGCCCGAGTGACTGAGGCCATTGCTTCTACTCCATCACCCTGTAGGAGCAGCGGTTGGGCTCTACAAAGAGGTTCTGCCTCCCACAGACCGGGCCTTGAGGTTTGGTCTGGTCTGCTCCTCGCTGGCACAACGCCAGGTGAAATCTAGGGTGTTTCTGAGCCTCAGGGAAATTCAAGGTGGCATCTCTGCCCTGCCCACCTCCTAGGGCATCGTGGAGATCCAGGAGATAAGGTGGAGAAAGCACTTTTAACCTCCAAAGCCCCTTGCAGGGGGAAGGCAGTGGACACTAAGGGGATGGACATTTCCCAGTGAGGGTGCCGGAGCGTGGAACAGTGCCCCCTGCAGGGAGATTGTGGGAAAGTGCGTGCTGCGTGAATGGATGGATGGACGGATGGAGGGTGGCTTCGTGGTGGTGTTTGGGGAGATTTCAAGTGGCAGCTCTACAGCTTATTGGCTAGATTCTTGTGAGCATATGACTTCATTCCTCTTTTCCCACGTGCAATCCGGGAATTTTGTAGCTTGCGCAGGTGCTGGGTGTTCCAGGTTATGGCTATAAGGCCCATCCCAGCACCTGGAGCCCAGGATGGAAACAGTTAATAATATCAGTGAAGATGAGTCTGATGTGGTTCAGTGAATGACTTTAGTCTAGGCTATCCTTCACGTCTGGTTGTTGGCTCTTCCTGGACCAGATTTTTATTTTTAATGACCTAGAGAACTTAAAGTCTTTTACAAGGAAGAGCTGGTATCCTGTGTCTACCACCAGAGCTACTGTTTCCTCTTAGGCTCTTTCTCTCCCATGGGTTGCTGTGGCTTAGGAACAGTGACAAGGAGGGCAGAAATGGGCACTTGGGACGCACACAGGCAGGGGTACATTACCAAGCCAGAACTCTTCTCTGCGGTCCCCAAATCCAGCAGCATAGGCTTTCCAGTTGCGATAGAAATCCTCACGTCCATTCTTGCGTCTCAGGAACACCTGGAACATATGAATCAGGGTGCACGTTAGCTCTCAGAAGAAATAGAAGGCATCTCTCTGAGAGGAAGGGCATTGGAGCTGTGGGAAAAGCACCAGTCCCCAGCTCTATCTGTCACTAACTTGCTGTGTGACTCTGGGCAGGCCACCTCCACCTGAAAAACAGGGATTAAAAATATCACCCAGCTTTGGGTGATCACGATGGGTCAAGATTAGCTCATCACTTGGTCTAAATGCAACACTCTGGGTAGGACCCTGATATGGGGAGAGGCCATGCACATGGGACGGGGGAATGTGGGCGCGCTCTGTACTTTATGCTCACTTTGCTTTAAAAAATAAAGTTTATGGGGCCCCTGGGTGGCTCAGTCAATTAAACATCTGCCTTTGGCTCAGGTCATGATCTCCTGGTCCTGGGATGGAGCCCTGCCTCAGGCTCCCTGCTCAGCAGGGAATCTGCTTCTTCTTTTCCCTCTGCCCTCCTCCCTGCTCTTGCTCTCTCTCTCTCAAATTAAAAAAAAAAAATTATTAATTAAAAAAAATACTACCCAGCTCAAACAGTATTGGGATTGAAATAATTCACATCAAACTCTTAGCACAGTGGTCGAAAGAAAATGCTAATTAAGCCACATAATGGGTTCCATGACCATCCTCATTTTTATGCATCAGAGAGTTGTTTGAGGATCAGATCAGATAAATTACAAAAAAATTATTTTCTCTTGTTTCCCCCCCCCCCAGCTTCTTCCCCATTCCTTTTTTTAGAGACAGCTCCCAAGTGTCTCTGGATGACAGGCATGATCTCGCAAAACCTCCAAACATCGGTGTCTGAGTATGTGAGTGGACGTGCCGCCGCCCCCCCCCACCCGCCGCCCCTGCTGTGCCCTCTGCCCCCAGGCCCCAGGGCTGAGGACTGGGGATACTCACGATCCATCCACCCCCATCAGAGGTCATGTCACAGAAGACTTCCAGAGCCTGAGCCTTATCACCATTCAGGTAAATGGTGTAGAGACCAGAGGTGGTGTCCCCATTCAGCATTGCTTGGGAGCAGTCCCGGGGGAATGGGTACAGGAGCCCAGCTGCAGGATGAGAAGGAAGAGTGGGCCTCTTAGAGCAGGAGGATTGGGGTAGGAGCTTTCAGACTGCAGCCCCACTGCACGCCGCCTGGGTATCTAAAGGCAAGCAGCTTGACCTCTCTCCGGCTCCGTTCTCTTGTGTGCAAGTTGGGGATAAATCCTCTTTTGCAGCGGTTCGATGAGGGTTTAAAGATTATAGATATAAGGCACCCAGCTCCATCCCTTCTATTCATGGAGGTCACCAGTGATGTCAGTGGGGTGCCAGTGCGGGGGTGGAGAACAGAGCTGCTCTGAGGAACGAGTATCAGGCTGACCTTGATCTACCTCAAGCAGACCCAGGTCCTGGCAGGATGGCTGGGTATCTAGCTCTATGCGGTGGCTTGCTGTGGATCAGGGCATTCTACGGGGCATCTAACAAGCATGCTTTCTAAATTCTTCAGAGGATTTGAGAGCCAAAGACAAGGGTTCTAGTCTTGAACTTGCACTCCTTTGCCTCAGGACACCGGAGAAGTCATTTAACTGCTCTGAGTCTGGGAGGGACCAAACATGAATGCCTGGGAAACCTCCAAGTGCTTTAATGTGATGCAAAGCAACGTCCAACTTGACAGAAACGCAGTCTTGGGCTGTGCTGAGCAGGTGGGACAGAGAGTTGGCTGTTCTGACCTGACCCCTCTGGCAAAGGGGACCCTGGCTTCTGCAGCAACGTCAGCAGGGGTGCGCAGAGTAACTGGAGCCGTGTGCGAAGGGCAGGAGGCACTGGGATGCCCTCTGGGTACCCCGTGCTCTGGGCTTTCCAGAGGGCCCCTCTCCCCCTCTCAGGAATGAGCACGTCCTCTGAATTCACCAGAGAAATGCCTTGCATGTTTGCCGTCTGCAGACCACACCTGGTGGCCAGGTATGGGGCAGCTTTCTGGGGCCCGGAACCCCCGAGCCCAGATCTCCCTCTCACTCATGCTAGAACCTACAGTCATTTCATCTCTGGGATCCTCTGCTTCCCCTGCAGAAAACGGGACCTGAGGATCCTACCAGCTTGGTGGGAGGACTGGTTTTGATTTTGATCATGGGCGGGTTTTGTAATGGCCCGCACGCTGAAGGAAAAAAAGGCCTCAGCTTGTAGTGAGCCCAGCGCCTGCGCGCACACTGGGCTAGGAGCTCAGAGACCACAGGGGTCTTGTGAGGAAGGGATACTTGTGAATCCCATAGATGAAGAAACTGAGGCTTGCAGAATGGCAGTAACTTTCCTAGATCACCCAGAGCAAGTGGTGGAGATGGGGCTTGTGTCCAGAGCTCTCACTACTGGCCCTCCTTCCCTCTCACCACGAGGTCCTTAACCTCCTGCACCCACATTCCTTGGGCTTGCAGGGAGAGACAGGCACTGATCCTTTTAAGAGATTTGAGGGAAAAACTCAGTCATAGTTAGAGGAGAAGTGGAGGGTTGGTCTTGTCTCACAAAGTTCGATCTCAAAGCCCAGCAGCGCCCGGAACTCCTTACTTGTGGTAAAGACAGTCTGGACCAACTTGCTCCTCAGGGGCCCGTTCAGTGCCTGGATCTTGGCCGTGTAGTGGGTGGAGGGGCTCAGCTCCGCCAGGCTATAGGAGGTGGTTTCTGGACCCAGAATGACTTCCTAGGGGTAGAAGAAAGAATGTAATAGTCCTTTGTCACATAAATCCTCAGGGTACAGATGATACATTCATTCATTCCCCCATCCATTCATTTCTTCACTCAAAAGGATCCACGGAGTCTCACTCGATGTCAGGCTCCATGCTCACTTCTGGACATGAGAGACAGGGGAAGGCAGCATGAGCAAAGGTCCTGAGGCCAGAAGGTACAGAGGAGGAAGTAATGACCTAGGTGAACCACACTTCGTGCTGGGTGCTGGAGTGGTGGAAGAAGTGGGCAAAGACCTGATTATAAAGGGCCTTAAAGTGCCAAGCTATGGAACTTGAAGCTTATCATGATAAGGAATGTGGATTCCCCAAAAGTTTTTGAACAAGTGAATGACGTGAACCCAGCTTAACTTGGAAGCAAGATAAATCACACAAAGGGCAAAGGGTTTAGATTCTCAGACCAGTTATATCAGTGGTTCCTAATAAGGCTCTTTTTCACAGTCCTTCGGGAAGCTTGAAAATAATACAAAGCCTGGGCTCCATCCTGGGCTCCATCCCGGACTGGCTGCATCCTAAGAGCCGGAAGTGGGGCTCTCCCAGGCACATACTGAAGAAGCTCCCTGAGCTGTTCAGATGCAGTCAGCATGGGGATCTCGAGTCAAGGGATGACTGCGGGAGCTCAGCAGGCAAGGGCAAAGGCCTGAGCCGACCCAGCATGTCTCCTTCTAGAATGAGATATCCAGGAGAGGCATGACCACCAGACCTCTTCGCACTCCCCCCTGTAGTTTGTGACTGCTCTCGGCGCTGCTGTCTGGAGAGCATTTGTTTCAGCTTTCAGGAAGTCTTCCTCCTTTTCAAATCCTCTTTCCAGCTTCCAATGCCAGTGAATTCACTTTTTAGCAGACGACCTTGGTGTCTGGTATTAAATTCAATCTACACTGCTAGCAAACCCAGTCCAGCTGTGCTGTCACCTGCAAACACGGCCGGTGAGGTGTAGACAATACCGAGACAGTGCAGAGGTCCTGCAAGGTTCTCTCGCCTCTTCATGCTGGGCAGGTGGGCTCTCCTGAGTCTTCCATGGGGGAGGTGGGTGGGGGACTGACTTCCAGAGAATCTGAGGGACCCGCTCTCACTCTGTAAGTGGTGGGGGCAGGGGCCAGTCTTACCTCCTGTCTCCCCACAACCTACCTAGGACTCTCTCCTCCTGTACCAGGTTGATTTTCTTGAGTGAAACATACAGTGATGGGGACTAGACACGCAGGAAGGTAATTCAGTAGGCTGACACAGGTGACCCAGTGACTTTTACGTGGCCCCCAGGTCTGGTCCCTGGGGAAGGATTAGCTATTAAGCTGGGTTCATTGAATTACTTGGGGATAAAATTACAACTCAGCTCTCTCAGCGGCTGTGCAAAGTCCTTTTCTAGGCAATCAGAGTAGATTGAAATGAGGCCCAGGACTTGAGGTAAGCTCAGTTCTAGAAAGGGTGCTGGTGAGTCCACTGCACTCATTTTACAGATGGGAACGCGACACCCAGAAAAGTTGAGGGACCTGCCTCCACGCACATAGTGAGTCAGTCTGTTGTTCTGTCAAGTTAAAGAAGGGCCACGGGAGTAACTAGAAATGTGTGTCCACGTCTAGTCAAACATGGCGGATTGGACATACCAGTTTAGCTCTTTAGAATGAGAGTGAAGGGACAGAAAGTACAAGTCTATGAGGATGAAGCGGATGACAGATGAGACAGACAGGGGCATGCCATGTCCACAGAATCCTGATGGATGGGAGGGGCTGCTGTGGGGTACCGAGCGAGGGGACAGAGCCCAGCAGGCTGCGGGGAGAGCTGGCCGAGTGGGGGTGGGGGAATGCCGCAGGGCCCAGCAAGTTCAGGAACGGAATGTGTACAAAAGCAAAGATGCCTTTGAAGGCCAGTGTGAGGCATGGCTGAACAAAAGTTTGTTTAACAGCTTAAATGAGGAACAGATCCGATTCCAAGCTCTCCCCATGTCCCCACCCACCCAGCCCACCCTGCCCGCCCCAGTCTGGACGGCTGCCCTTCCCAGTCCAGATGAGAGGCTGAGATGTACTCTCTGGAGACACTGAGCCAGAAGGAAGGCTCTGGATTCCAGTCCGCCAGGCCCAGTGGAGCTATCTGGGAACAGAATTAAAGGTGTGTGCACCGAGGGGGCCCAGGCTCCTCCTCCAACTCCACTCCTGGCCGCTTGGCTTGAAGGATTTGGAGGATCCTCTAGGGAGGTGGATTAGCTCAAGAGAAAAGGCTTACAGAGCTGTTACTTTCGAGTCCCCCAACAAAATCGCTGGGTACTTGCTTACTCTGTGGTGAGCCCCGTAGCCCCGTTAGTTGGCAAGCCCCATGTCTGCAGTCGGAACTCCCAATAAGCTGTTTTGTTCTTGACTCAAGTACCAAAGGACCATCAGACACTGGGCTGAAGTCTCCAACATGAATGATGAAGACCCAAACCAAACAACAGCAGTGAAACAGAAAAAGAAAGAAAGAATGAATGAACGAACAGAGCTTGGAAGAGACACTATGCAGGTTGTAGAATAAAACACCAGTAACAGGGCACCTGGGTGGCTCAGTGGGTTAAAGCCTCTGCCTTCTGCTCAGGTCATGATCCCAGGGTCCTGGAATCGAGCCCCGCATCGGGCTCTCTGCTCAGCAGGGAGCCTGCTATCCCCCCTCTCTCTGCCTGCCTCTCTGCCTACTAGTGATGTCTCTCTGTGTGTCAAATAAATAAATAAAATATTTTAAAAAAACCCACCAGTAACATATACTCTTAGAGATAGAGAGGAGAGGATAGGCAGAATACAAACAATAGACTAGAGAAAGACAGATGAGCCTGGAATAAGGAAAAGATGGTGGAAATGTAGAGTGTGATGACCAAAATGAAAAGTTCAATAATGAGTTCAGAAAATAAAGTTTAGAGATCAAGTTCACTTGCATGAAAGGAAGGGCTAAAGTTATTTCACACTGGAAGGTAAAAGAAAAGATGTTAAGGGGCAGAGAATATAAATAACATTTGCCGTAAATAGTATTAATAATTGTTGTCTAAAGAACGTGGTGATGTATGTTTCAATATATAATGGAATGACGCCATCTATGGCAAAGATGCTAAAGAAACCCTTGGCTTTTGCTCAATAAAACATTAAAAGACCATGCACCCAGCTCCTAGAACGTCCACAAGTCTTGTGAGCAGTGGTTCTTGACCTATCAAAACTGGACTCTGGTTAAAGGGAGACAGGGAAGCTGGAGATATGATTGAGAAGGTCTGGCATGGCATCCAATCCCTGTTAATTTTTTTGTTTTGTTTTGTTTTCAGCTCCCTAGCTGCACTGAGATGCAGAAACAGCCCTGGGGTGATTCTTCTCTCCACTGAGGATCACATCCATGTTTCAAATGGCAGTGGGGAGTTTATATACTGCAAGATACCTTGACTGTGCCATCGACAGATTCATACACCAGTAGGTAACCGGTGACTGACGCCCGGGGGGCTCTCCAGGTGAGGAGGGCGGTTTCCGACAGAACTTCAGTAGCAGTCAAGTCCCTTGGAGAATCAAGGTCTGCAGAAGGTAAGTCATTTGTTAGCAAATATGTCAGCAACTCTAGGACAAAACTCCCTTGGCTGGGTTATTAGGAAGGCTGGCTTTCCCTACCGTTCATCTACATGACCTTGGGTGGAACCTTCCCCATCTGTAATGAGGAGGCTGAGTCATGTGATCTCTAAAGACAGAATTCTCTGTGGTTCGTTTCATCCTAAAGGCCAGATTTTCCTGAGCTCAACACACTCTAGATTGGCCTTGGATGGATTTGGGGAGAAAGACACAGCTGGGAACATGATTCCCAACCCCTCTAGGTCCTGAATAAGCAAGCGGGCAGATGAATGCTAATATTGGCATTTACCCCTACCACAAAAGGATGCCTCTTCACTTTCCCTGCCTGCTGCAGTTCGCAAAAAGATCTCACTATATAAAAACCCAATGGACATTTAGGAAAACATGCCTGAAAAATCCTTCTCTTAAAAATATTTCCCTGCCTAGAACAAGGATCATTAAATACTGGGTTGAGGCCCAATGGGGACTGGTTTTACACTTTAAAAAAGCCCTCGTCTTAAAACCATTTCCTAGTCCATGGGGAGAACGTGGTCATTTCAGTTCAAAAGGAAATGATGCGTTTCTTAAGGTCCCGAGTGAGGGGGCGCCGGTGAATTTAGCTGATGCTGATGTCATCACATTGCAAGGATCTGACTTAAGAAAGAAGGGGTTGGAGAGCATGGCCGTTTAAGATGGAAGCTGTGGGTGGGCTGCTTCCAGCTCCCGGAGTCTCTGTACCTGTTGTGAACTTGGCAGTGATGATGGAGCTCTTCTGGGGTCCTTTCTCTGCAAAAATCCTCAGTGTGTACTCCGTGGCAGGCTCGAGGTCGGTCAGAGTGTACTCCACCGTGTTCCCGGACACTGTGCGCGTAATTTCTGGCACTAAACATGAAATACACACACACCAAGGCGGTTACCGCTCCCCGTGCGAGCCATCAGCGCACTTGGCACATGGTGCGCACACCTACTTCTAGCAGAAACTTTCAACGACCCTGTGGAAAAGCAGGTCTGATTTCTGAAATGACTCACGCCCTGTTTTCTTTCTTGATCGCTCACTTCATACACAAAGGATTTATCATATGGAGACTGGATTTTTCCATGCATCAAATCGGGAGGAAGGGGACCTGGGGGTCAGGAAGTGTTGCCATGTGGCGCTGTCTGGGGGAGCTTTGCAGCGGAGGCTCAGGAACCAGCTGGAGGAGAGCTGCAGCTAACGTCTCCAAGCCTCAGGCTGCCCAGATTTAATGCTACTTGCTTTCCCCTCTTTTTCAACTTACTCTCATGTGCTTTTATAATCTGACAAACGTTGTTAAATCACGAGGCTGGAGAACCACAAAATCGGGCAGCTGCAGATGTACGAAAGCCTCGTTACTGCATCTCAGACCCATTGGGTCAAGTCCAGTGGGGAAACCAAAGCATGGCGCCAGGTGGATGTGTTTATTTCCTGATCACAGGTGACCGACCACCTGAGAGATTTCCCAGGGCATGGGACTTTCAGTACTGGAACTGGGGAAGTCCTGGGTAACCTGGGATGAGTTGATTGTCTTGTTTCTCACCCACGAAACCCCCTCTTGTGGACCAGGCCCTTTTCTAGGTCTGCCTCTACTAATTCCATCTTCCCTCTGAACAATGCTCTCGTTCACTGTAGGTACATCACCAGCTGCCCTGACTCAGAGTTCGCTCATTGGGAATATTTAAGAATTGAAGAGATGAATGAGTGAATGAACAGAAGAATAAAAAGAACAACCCCCCAAATCTCTCTTCCCACACTCTCCCGCTTGCTCTGTGCCCATAAAGACCTCTCTTAGGTAGTGACCCAGGAGTGAATGCAGACTTTCAGAGGCCCCAGGCATGGGTCACGGCGTCCCTCCATGTTGTCACTGCATGTAAAACACCCCTGAACTGAAAAATAGGAAACTTACATATGGCTTGGGATTCAGATAGTGAAGTCTTTTTCTAGAGTAGTTCATTACAAAAGCATGAATTCATTCTCTGAAAAACAATCTCTTTCTCCTCTCTCTTCCTTGTATTTGAGCTTATGTTTTGGTGGCCGTGATGTGTTGGTGCCCCAAACAAGTGTTGAGTCGGCCAACTAAGCAAATTAATTAGCACAGATGTCTGCAAACATGAGGACAAAAAATTTCTGATTTCTCCATTGCATCTGTTACCTCCTCTGTCGCCTCTAAGAGGCCCAGGCTCCCCAGTGTCCCCTGAAATAGCCTGTTTATGACTATGGATTCTGAACTTATTCTTTGTAAGAGATGGGAGCGGCTGCCTGGAGAGGAAGGCTCATGGTGACAGGCAGGAAGACTAACAGGAGAGGGGGACAGGCTGGGGGAACACATGCATGCTGGAGATGTGCCCTTAGTTTTCTTCCAAATGGCCTACTGGCCTTCCTTGGTGTAACCATACATTGATGCCCTTCACTTGTCAACAAGCAGGGGAGGATGGGTGAGGCCTCCCTTGCTTCCCTCTGGTCAGGCCCTCCGCACTGGCCTGTCCAGCCCTGGCTTCAGCCCATGAGTCTATTTACCCATGTATTTTTGCCATCCGGGGCCAAACATGACAGGGAGGAGGGAGAACGACACAACAGACACTCCTCCTGGTGAGGAGGGTCATAGACATGGCCTTACCTCTCTCCCCTGTGTAGGAGATGACGTAACTATCCACGGGGGCGAGGGCTGGCTGCCACATGGCCAGGGCTTCCGTGTCGGTGATGTTGGATGTCACCAGGCCAGATGGGCCATCCAGAGCTGCAAAGAAAGAGGATGGTATGTTGGAGAGCTAGGCCGTGGTGGGGTCAGACATCAGCCCACAGCTGCTCCGCTCTCTCACTGCTCCTGGACTCCTGGGGTTGGGACGCGGCGTCTGGTGTGCGCAGAGTTCCGCATCCTGAGTCTGGAGCGGGGACGCCCTGGGTTTGAGTCATGAGGCCTTCCCTTGCTGCCTGGGCTCTCTTGGGTCTCGGTGTCCCCACTTGTGCAAGGGGCATCCTCATTCTATCTGGTTTTATCCTCAGGGATACTCTGGGACTCACACGATAGTGGAGGTGGAAAGGAGCGGTATAAACATCATGGGGGTTATCGCTGTGGTTCATCACTGTTCCCAGGGCAAGATCTTACAAAACGGGGAGCCTCCCAGAGTCAGGGCTGCCAGAGGCTTTTCTGGGCTTTGAGTGAGAGAACCAGTAAGGGGGCTGGGGGGCACTGTGGAGCCCCAGAAGCTGGCAGTCCCCGGTTCTAGTGTGCCTTCTCTGCCTAGCATCTGTGTGTCCTTCTCCAAACCTCATTTCCTCAGGTGTCCCGGGGCAGCTGCTAGAAGGATGAACGAGGCACTGCATGTGTGAAACGTTCTGGGGCAACGCTCGCTCATGGCCGCTGCTATTAGTAACGCGGCTGTTAACATCACTGGCGTCTTTGACGTGATTCCCAAATGACTTGTACTGACAGAGGACGCTGGCCCGTTTAACCGACTCCTGCGATGGCCCAGCATCCCTTTCTCAGAAGTTAATGTAAATAGGACTATGATCTTCTTGCATTTGCATTTATGACTCAATTATCCCAGGACAATGGCCCTGGGAGGCTGGAGGGCAGCTGTCAGCAGCTCATTTCAGAAACAAGGCTCCTGAGACCCAAGAGATGTGATGACCAGCCTGAGAAGCAGGCGGAGTCAGGGTACTTTCAGGAGCCCACATGGTCTGCTCCGAGCTCCTTCCTGCTTCAGCCTGTCTCTACAGGATCTCCTTTAAATGTCCAGGACAGTGGGCCTCGGGAGGGAGTGCACCCACCGTCTGTAACCGGAGAGCCCGTGAATGAAAGATTTCTATGGGGGAAATACGGGCCTGTGTGGAGAGCAGAGAGGACTCTGGGTTCAGATGGGATGTTATAATTGCATATAATCAACTCTTTTCGACTATTAGGGTATTTTTAAAATTTCCTATGAGGCCCGCTCTTTGGATCCCTTAATGGATTAGACTGGATAATTGCTCTTCTATCAAAGGATAAATTGTTCAGAGACATGGCTGTCTGAAGAGAAATTTTCCACTTCATTCTCCCTCAATGCAATTCATTATTTCCCCTTCCTTACAGTACGTTGTACAAATCAGGTTATAATAGGAAAATAATCCTCTATTTTAGAAGAACATGGGGTTTGGAGTGAGACTGACCTAAGTTCAAATTTGCTCCAGCATTTAGTAGTTTGGTGGCCTTGGCCAAGGTATTTCTTTTCCCTGGATCTCAGTTTTTTTCCTCTGTAAAATGGGAATGATAGAAGGCATTTTCATGGTTTAAATGCAAAGGGTTTAGTACCAGTGCCTGGCATGCAGGAGCTGCCCAATCAGGAACGGTTACTTTAAAGCAATCCCCGTTCTCTGTCTGTGCGAGGCACCTGCTTGAAAGGATTCCCAGTGGCTTCATGTGCACATTTATATCTACAGGTTGTTTTAAATAGATCATGTCATAAATTATGGCACCCTGCAAAGGAAGCAGTGTTGTACCCATTTTACAAAGCAGGAAACTAGATCCTGGAGAAATTAACTGACAGCTCACATATCTCTAAGTGGTGGACTTGACATTTCAATGTAGGTCGGTAAGACTCCCAAACTGTGTTCTTTCTTCCACACTAACCCAAGAAATGAAGGCCCAGGATGGTAAAGGATGAAATCAAGGTTACCCTGCCTGTAAGAGGCAAGGGACCAGAAATGAGGTCTCTGGTGCTCCACATTCATTCCACATCGCACTAGGATTTCCCCAAATAAAAGAAGTTTTTCCAGCTTCTGAGTCACAAGCAATCGTGCATAAGGTGAGAAAAACACCTGTGGCGAAGGATCCCGAGACTGGTTCGCTTTCCTCGAAGCCCTTCATGGCGACAACACTGACAAGGTACTCTGCTCCCGGTAAGAGCCTCACTAGCCTGGTCAGAGTCTTGGTTCCATCCACGGTTACCACTGACGGTGTCCCTGGAACATGGCAAAAGCAAGATCAGGAATGGTGAACCTCATCAAAACTTACTATTGCCCCAAGAACGGGTGTATCTGATTTGAAATGAAACTATATTTTGATCCAGTACCATTTTTTTTGACTTCCTCTCATTTACTCCTGCCCTCTGGCATAAGAGAAGACGTCTTACTTTTTGTATAATGCTTTTTTTCCATCCGTGCAGATGCCAAAAACCCAGCCAGGAGGGGAAAAAACATGAAGTCACAATGTGCTAAAAATGGCAAGTTTCCGTTCAGTAGAGAGCTGGCGTGTTTTTATTTATTTATTTTCCCCCACAAAGAATATGAAAAGCTCAGTATGTAATGTATATCTCATCTATTTAACCCATTGTCTTAGCTTTGGAGTATACAGACTCCCTTCCCAGCAGACAGCCTACTCTTTTAAAGAAAGAAGCTGGTCACAGTCAAGACTGTGAAGAAGGCCTCAATTTCTGTTTCTTACAATTTCAGGGCTGGTAAAGAGCTTATATACCAGCAAGCCAAACTTCTATAGAGCTGTTACAGCCTCACTCTGAAGAGGTATCAGCCATGCTTTCTGGACACACTACCACCTGCCAGAATGTCTTTGCACAGATCTGATGGAGCATCCCCCCTGCCCCAACCACGGTCTTTGTTGTGGCCTTTGTGCGTTGAACTAGAACTCCTAGTTCCACTAGCAAGGCCACAACTCCCCATCTGCACTGAGACAGACACATCTGAGGACCAAAGGGTAAAACCTCACATACATGCAGGTCAGGATCAGCTTTTCAGATGAGTGTGCTCAAAGAGAAAAGGACCAGTGTATTTAGAGTCTCTGCCATTGTGTGGAAACAACATTGGGGTCCATTTCTCATAGAGGGGTTTCAAGGCCGGAGAGGGTCTTCATAAAATGACCCTTCGCAAGGCACTTCCTCCAAGGATCTTACTTACAGCCCTTTACAAATGAAATCTACAGAGATGGTCTCCAACAGAAGAAAGTAATTTTCTTTGGTCCTATTTGGGAGGCTGGGAGTTATGAGAGTCACTTCATTATCCCACTCAAACCCTCCAGGGGCTGCTCCTCCCCCCACCCCCTTTCCAGGGCCCTACCTCCTGCAATGGGCACGTAGGTAACCCGGAAGCTCTCCACCTGGGCAGAGGGCGCCATCCAGCTGACAGTAGCCGAATCTTCAGTGATGTCTGAAAAACTGATCTCCTTCGGAGAGCCCATGGCTGTCAAGGAGAAAGCACATGAGAAACCCAGAAACAGTCAACTCTCTAGCTCGTCGATGATTCTTTCTGGATTCCTTATCTAAGAAGACTCAGCCTCTAGAGTTAGTGTCTGAGCCAAGCCTTGAGGATGGAAAACGCGGTGATCTGTGGTCAAGTTGTGACTTGAGACAAAGACAACTGGTCTCTCATTCAGGCCCAGGGCCCAGCGCCATAGAGCTGGCATTAGGTTTTGTTCAAGTAGAATGTTAACACCACAACTGATACCTGAGGGAGTGAGGCTGGGTGGTTTCACAGCTTGGAATATGCCATCCTATAATTTTTCAGTTGTAGCAATTTTTTTCCCCCAAACCTTTGCTTTCTAGTTCCTTTTATTAAATGATTCCAAGACTTGACAATTATGTGGTGCTTTGTAACTGATAAGGATTACTCCTCATTTAGACACCTCTGAGAAGAAGGTGTGGTTGTAGACATTTTACAGAGGAGGAAACTGAGGCTTGGTTCACCGACGCATGTTGTTGTGGTGTGACCTTTCTGGGCCCAGGACTGGGCAGCAGAGCTGGCGCAGCCCGGGGATCCTGGAAATAACATTGACATGGAAACTGACCTCGACAAACCCATTCCCAGAACTGGATGGAGGTCCAGAGCCTGGAGAGCAAGCAAAGTAAACACAATACCTCCTGCACACAGGTCTACCTGCGGGGAGAGCCTTGCCCATGGGTCAGTTTCTGCTACATAAATACCTCCCCCCAAAACCCAGTTTCTGCTGGCTTTTTCTATGTATTTTTTGGCTTAGCTCTTTGCCCTCTTCAGCTGACCATATTTAATCAGAGAGATCAGGAAACAATTTTCAGGTCTCCGGGGAGCTCATTTCCTCATCTTTTCCCTCTCCAACCCACATTGATCATTAAGTTTTAAAACCCACAGCCCACGTGGGGGAGATGTTTTTCCCCCTCTCCATTTCTGTTTCTCTCCTCTTTTGGCTTTCTCCTGTGACCTTTCCTCCTGGTAGTCAGACTCTGTGGCTGCCTGGGGTTCTGCCCTTTCCTTGGAACCAAGCTTTGAAACCACAAGGGCTCTGGAGCCTGGAAGATCTTGATTGTCCAAATACCACGGAGGGCCCTGGCAACCTGGGGCGGTTCCCTTCACTTCTGTGAGCACCAGTTGCTCCATCTGTCCAGTGGGAGAAGTCATGCCCACCTACGGGAATATTTTTCAGGATTAACAGAGCTAATGGGTGTAAAACCCCTAACAGAATCTGGCAGAGAGTAAGAATTCAGTAAAAGTGATTGTTCTCTCTTTATTTTCTTCCCCATATAATTCTTTTACCCATGGGCTACCCTGATTTTGAAGCAATTCCCAGGAAAGATCTGGATAAGGTTGGCTGAAAATAAAACCCAGTGAGGTGTGTGAAAGCAGGCACCGGGAATCTCCTGTGGCTAGCCTGGTCCAGGTGGCCCTTCGCTCTGACTGCAAGCCTCAGCACATTTTAGATGGATCTCTGTGGCCATGGTCTATATCTCTAGATGCCAGGTTTTCTCATCTACAGGGCAATATTATCTGCTCTGTCTTAGAAGACTTCAGAATTCATTGCGTCATACAGCATGCACACCTGAGGGCGGTGCTCCATCAGAATGGCAGCAGGGAAATAGCTTTGCTTAATATCTTGATGGAATGGCCTGGGAGTGATGGGAATCCAGGCTCAGTGCTGTGCTATTTTTGGATGTTAGGCCTTTCTCCGTGTTAAAGACTATGAGTTATTTTAGCCTATCTCCTTCTGTCATAAATAGCGCCCATAAGCCTCCAGCACCACAGGAGAGGAGATGGTCAACAGGAACCTGAAGACAGAGCCTCCCACAGCAACTGAATCATTCTGTTGAAGAGTTGGGAGACATAAGCAAAGCGATGCCTCTCTTCTCCCAAGTGGATGCTTGGTTTTCAACAAAAACTCCATTAGGGAAACATTTGGAGTTGCTAAAAACTCCCAAGGAGGTAGAAGAGGGCTTCTATCTGCAATTTGCCTAAAAAGTTGCCATGCCCAAATCTGGAGCAAATGTCCATTGCTTTAATGAGGTGGCCATGAAAAGTCATTTAAAAAAAAAATTTATTCTCCCTTCAACATGTTTTTACCAAATACTTAATACGTCCCGTATTAAGCTGCGAGGATAGCTACTGGAACCAGTATGGTTTAAGAGCAAGGATTTGGGGGTTAGACTGACCTGGGTTTGAATTCTGTTCTGCCTTTCCTAGGTAAAAACACCTTACCCCCTTAGTCTCAGTTTCCCCAACTGTGAAGTGGGTTGAATGTGCTCTCCCTTGGTCTGGCTGTGTCACGGTGATTCGTGGAGATAAGTGTCCGTTGCCCTGTCCGTGTGGCATGGAGGACATGCCTTGTAATTGGTGGTTACAGTCTCTATGCCTCATGGGAGTCAGAGCCCGAGGGATGGAGCATGAAGAGCCTGGTTCACACAGGAGCGGGTCTCTGCAGGCCTGCTGGGTCAGGCCCCCCGGACACAACGTCATTGTCACTTGGTGGTGCGTGGTTTCAAGTGCATCTGAATTAGAGCTGGGCAGAGGAGTTGTGAGGTTAACTGGCTGGGAAAGGGGACTGGTTTCTGGGAATTGGGAGAAGGGGCACTGACTACCCCCATGGCCTCTGGGGTGGAAGGGAGTGCGGAGGGTATGTGTTTGGGGGCAGTGAGGGGGACAGGTGAAGGAATCATCTCAGGCTCCTCACTAAGCACTCTAATCTCCAGAAGAGGAAGACAAAGCTATCACACTCCGTGGCTGGGATTTTAACTATTTTCTGTCTGTTCCGGAGCCCTACCATTTGGTGCATGGAGGCACACTGGTGTTTAGCTCCCCAGAGACCAAAAATGCTCCTGGCAACTCAGGACTTTTCAAAGAGGGACCACGGCTGTTGGGAGGAAGTGGCACAAACTTCCATTTGCCATTGCAAATACAGGGATCAACCTACGAATCCATCAGTAAGGTCTGGGGAAGCAAAGAAGGCGTATGGGATTATCTCTCTGATCCAGTAAGCAAGAAACCCACATATACCAGACTGTAGAAGAGTGGTTTTCTGCAAATCTTTTTAAAAAGAGAATAGATTTATGTCTAATTTTGTCTATTTCTACAGACAAGGAAGTGGCAATATTGAATGCCAGTATTTCGAGCAGCTAGGGAGCAGGGACGGAGGTGCAGAGAGACTTTGCTATAGATCCTTTCTAAATTTTTGAACTTTGAACCAAGCATCCCTTTAAAAAATTAAATTTACATGAAATCATCCAAACATAGAAACAGTTAATATTGTTACAAAGGGCAAGGAAACAAAATATTTGACATTCATGATCTTCCTTAAACCTCATGACTGAGGGGCTCCTGGGTGGCTCAGTGGGTTAAGCCTCTGCCCTCTGCTCAGGTCATGATCCCAGGGTCCTGGGATCGAGCCCCACATCAGGCTCTCTGCTTAGTGGGGAGCCTGCTTCTCCCTCTCTCTCTGCCTGCCTCTATGCCTACTTGTGATCTCTGTAAATAAATAAAATCCTTAAAAACAAAGAAAGAAAGAAAAATCTCATAGCTGAATTCTGAGTTAAATTCTATTGCCAGATGGGGACACTGAGGCTCAGAGGGGAAAGGAGACTTGGCCAAGACTGCACAGCTGGTAGAGCAAGGATTAGGCTCCAGGGACTCTCCCCAGAGGCTCTAGGCCACATCGCTGTATGTGCCGCCCCTGCCCCTGACCACTGGGCACTCGGGGCTGGCAGCTGGTGCTCTGGGAGTGAGCGGAGAGCCTGCAGCAGCTTTGGTGAGGATAAAGAGGAACAGAACATCCCAGAGAAGGGTTTACAACTACGCAGGGAAGGAAAGAAGGAGGAGGATGGAGATACAAGAGGGAAACTTCATAAAACACATGAGGTTACAATGGAATAAGACATATTCTGTCTAATGGAGTCACCTGTCCTGTCCTTTCCAAGTACAGAGCAAGGGATGCAGGCACATGTGGGCGCGCGCGCGCGCACACACACACACATACTCTTACTTCTCATTGGCTTTGAAATACAAATCCCCAAAATAAGAAATCAAAGAAAAGCTTTCCCGAAAGAACAGGGTCTTTCTTTCTTTTTTTTGGTTCTTACAAAAAGAAAAAAAAAAAAAAAACAAACACCTCTTGATTATTCCTTCTTTTTTGGCTTTAGAACTGCAGGGCCTCTAGCAAAAAAGATTGGCAAAACAAAATCAGTGATCAGAAGTAAATATCGAAAGGCAGTGTTTACAAACCGAGGTCAAAATCAGGCTCGGTCTGTGATCTGAGGTTGTTTTATGTGCAGCCACAGAGAGGAGGAGACATGGACCCGCATCCCATGGACAGACTGTCCAAGCTACTAAGAAACGGTTTTTCCTCCGCCTGGACTGCTGTCTGCACTTTAGCGTTTCCTCCACACCCACAGATAAGGATTACGGTTTCTGTAGGTGGCTTCTTTGAGCTCCACGGGTCCTGCACCTTGTCACGGTAATGCACCCACCTCTGCGCACAGAGTTTTTGGCTAACGCGCTGCTTTTCTGAGACGGCAAGTATGTACACTCAGTGGTTCTCTGTCATCCAGCCTGCTTACATTTAATAGTATTAAAGTAAGTATCGAAATACAATAATAAAATAGTATTAAAATAGCTGCGTTTGGGTTCTACACCAAACCTGGCCATGTGACGTGAGGCAAATCGCATCTTTCTCCCTGAGCAGGAGAGGCTGGGCTACCCCCCTTCCTTGGTCCCTTTTACCTCTCCCTGTGCTTTTGTGATTCTTTCTTCTGATTCCTCTTGAAGCAGTCTCTCTCAGGAATGCTGGTTTCTCCTTGTCCCTTAGTTTCAGGAAGGAATTCACCACACCTGTTATAGGTCTTTCCTTCTAAAGGGTCCTGTTACCAATCAACTTCCTTTTTCCTCCCTGAAACAACTCATCGGGAAAAAGTTTGCATTTTCCCCTCTAGTGCTTTTTAGAGCTGCTATGGAGTATCTATCCTATAAAATCATGAACGTCACGAAGAGCAGCCTGTCGACCTTGTCAGCTCCCTCTTTTGATCCTTCCTGAGCACGCAATGGATTATTTACACATTGCATCTGGTAAATATTCATCTTTATAGGTGGAGGTACCACTTCTCCATTATCCCCTGCACACTGTAACGTCAAACATTTGCCCAGAGGTACCTCTGCATCCAAGAAAAAAAAAAAATCAGCTGGAAGAAGGGTCTTTGGAATTTAAAAACTGCAATAATTGTCATAATGATGATGTATTAATGAAAATAATGCAACTCCAGATAGCTTTAATTTGCAGAGCCCTTGCTATGCACCAGACCCTCTGCTGTGGGCTTGCCATGAATTATCTCATTCAATCCTCAACAACCCCATTAAATAAATGGCATCCTGCTCCTCTTGCACGAAGGCTCAGCCAAATTTTCCACACTCGCACCGTCTGTAATTGAAAGAGTTGGCTGCGTTCAAAGCTCTTGCAGTTTCCCAACCCTGTGAAAGTAGACCCCCGCGTTAACGACTTTTCTCCGTTCTCTCCTGTGGAGGTACGGTACCTGTGGTTGCTAAGGCACGGACTGGTTGGGATCGCCTTCCACTGCTTATTCCATAGAGCTCAATCTCATACTCGGTGGCCTCTCTGAGACCAGTTATGTCCCTGGTTCGTTCAGGGGCAAGTAGGGTTATTTCCAGTGGCTCAGACTGCTTTTTGGTATCTCTGATTTTGAGAACAAAACTGTCGAAGACCCCTTCATCAGCTGTCCAGGACAGACGGAAACCATCTGGGGTGGCATCTGAAACCAGAAGATTATCCACCTCTGGCTCGGCTTCTAGAGGAGGAGAACATGGGGAGAGGAGGAGAGAAAACATCATTTACCAGCCCATGCAGCCTTCTTCTGCGGGATGGGGGGTTGGTGAGGGAGGGTTATTAGTATGCACTGGCCCTGGCTCTCAGGGACAGAAGTGTCCTGAGTTCCCGAAAATAAAATCATTCAACACAAACAAGTAGGTCTAGGAGAAGGGGAAGATGCAGTTCATACATCCAATACAAGCCAAGTGGATGCTTGCATATGTGAGTTTTGTCTAAAAGCAATTCTATCAGTCCACATCTAGACTCTGCTTTGGCCCCTCCCATGCATTATTAAACAAGTTCAAAGCCAGTAACTTGTTTACATTTGCTCTCTGTCTTCCAATGGCTGAGTGCCCATCCTCTGTGAGACCTTTGTCTTTTTCTTTTTTAAAAGACAAATAAACCAGTATTAACGATCTGTAGAGTTGCCCATGATGATACTGCTGATTATATTTCCCTTGATCCTGAGCAAAATGACTTTTAAAATGTTATGTTATGGTCCTTTTGCATTTTTCTTGGAATTGTTGTACTCAAGAAGGCTCCTACTCTTGGTGCTTACTTTTTAAACCATTAGACAGGCATTCAGAGGATAGAACTGAGGCTTGGAACCTCTTGTACTCCATACTTTGGACTCAAGGTATGATCTTGGATTGCCTTCACTAGACAAAACTCATTGTCAAGGTAAATTTAGAGCTGAGTTTCCCAAAGTGTACTCAGAACAAACCATTCTTGTTTGCTCCTCTTCCTTAAAAGGCATTCGATGTCAAATAAGTTTGGGAAATACTACTTGGGTAAGTCCCTCTTGGAAAAGACACATGCACATTGGGCTATTCTGGAAAGCCCTGTTGTCAAGGATCCTATTAAACTATGTTTCCAAAACTTATTTGTACATGGAACTTCTTCATCAAGCAGGACCTTTGAATAGCCTATGGAGCTAGTAAAATCTGGAAAGACTTTGGGAAACACAGATTTTTGACTGTTAAAAGTTGTTAATGTTTTATGTATCTAGGAATTATTATTAGTCTTGAGAAAATTATGGATTTAGTCTGTGTCAAAGAATCTCTATGACATTAGTGTTTGCCAATAAAATAAGTTCGCAGTTAGGTTTCCAATAACCAGCCCACCCGGTAAGTTTATCAAGATCATAGTTGAGATGTTGAGATGGCAAATGTTGTAAATAAGTTTTTGAAATATCCTCATTGGTATATTTCTTTTGAGAAGGCTGAAACATAGCTGAGGACCAGCCAGGATGTACACAGAAGAGGGTGATGTGGAGTAAGCACACAAGAACTTGGACAAGACACAGTCTACAAGATTTGGGATGCCAAGGGGCAAACAAACATTTTGACCTTCCCATTTCTGGAGTGGGAGAAGAGGAGTGCTCAGTAGAGACACAAGACAAGGAAGAGTGTGGGGGGAAACACAAAAGAGCAGGCCACATCTATGGATTACGTAAAGAAAATGGACGAGGACGTTGGTGTTGTGGTAGATGGTGATGTGGTAGATGGATTACATGGAAGAGAACCAAGGAAGGGAGAAAATGGCTCACTTGAATCCAAATACCTGTAAAAATCTCAGCCCTCAAGGGCTTGGTTTGGTGCCCTTGGGTGAAGCCAGAGACCGTAACCTCATAGCCAATGCCAGTTATGAGGCCTCTAAGCTCCAGCTTCCTCTGGTTTCCTGAAAGTGTGAATTCCTGGGGGTCCAGCAGCTTCCCAGAATCCACCACCGTTACTAGGAAGCTGTCAAAGGCATTCTCCGATGCCATCCAGGAAACTGTGAACCCGTAGGGATTAATGTCGGAAATGGTTAGGTTTTCCAGAAGGGGCAAGGCCTCTGAAAGAAGGGAGGAGTGAAAACAACTCAGGTTAGCGGCGCTGACCCTGCTGAGATAGCACATGTCTCCACAAATAGCGACAGATACCCAATCACTAAATGCGTTAAATTCTCAGAAAATGAATATTTAGTAAGAGCTTATTAGGGGACAGATGATGTTATCTCATGCCAATCTCTCAACAGGCTATGAGATAGACATTATTCCCATTATGCAGGCAAAAAACCTTGAGTTTCAAAGAGGTCGATCTGCTTGACCAAAGTCACAGAGCAAGGATGTGACAGAGCGAAGTTTTTAGCGGGGTCCCACTCTGAAGGCCATGATTTTTTCCCTATAAAATTGGATGACTTTTGTTGGTTTTGGATCCCTTTCTCTGTTTCCCTCTGTCTTCTGAAGGTCTTTAAGGAAATCAATCCCCCCTCTCCCCCCCTAAATACATACTTCCTTTTTGGTATACTTCATGCTTCTAGTCCACTTCTAGTTCACTTTGAATCAAGTGGATGAGACCTATTAGTGACATACATCCTCATAACCTGAACTAGAGGGAGGGGGGTAAGGTTTTTCATGTGTCAGAATTAGCAGATCATGACTGCAGCCCAGTTAAGGAATACTAGGATTCGTTACTTCTTTGGCTGTTTGTTTTCCTGGATAAAGTCAGGAGATAAAGACATATTGGATCTTTAGTAATTTCTATTGTCATCTGTTCATTCATTCACCAAACATCTGTGTCCCAGGTGCTGTGAGGTTTTTACACAGGGGGGTTTCCAAAAGGACTGAGCTTATATCACTTAAGTTCCTAGGTGCCATTATGTCCCAACTGATCAGGCTCCACATCTGTTCTCCTATTCGAACCTCACAATGACACTGTGAAGTGGCTATTGCTACCTGTCCCTTCACCCTCATGACATCTAAGGAAACAGAGGTCAATGACTTATCCAGGATCACACATCTACTGAGGGGCTAAGCTGGCCTCCCACCCAGGCCATCTGGTTCCAAGCTCAACGTTCTTCCCACACCCTGGGCCAACATCTAATTAGTGACCCCATCAAGGCTGGCAAGTCTGGAGATGTAAGTAGGATCGGTGGAGAAGGTCCAGTGCCTCTAGCAAAACAAAGCATGGTCTTGGTGAATGTTGGTTTTCACTGGAGGGGGCGTGGGGCTGGGAACTCCATGACCAAGGCTGCTTTAGCTCCCCCTCATTTGGAGGCACATTTTCCATTGCTTCTAAATAGAAACGTTCAAAGAAATAAATGACCTTACATGAACACCCAGGGTCTAATCCACGGGATGTAAAGAAAAATGTTTAAAGATTTTGGTGATTGAATGAACAAGTGAATGAATGTTTCATTCCTGAAGCAGTAATTTAAATTTTGTTGTGGTTTGGACTTGTACTTTCTTTCTTTCTTTTTTTTTTTTTTTTTTAACACACTTGCTCTTTGTTTTGACGGTTTATTTTTATTTTATTTTATTTTGTTTTTACCATTTAAGGATCTACCTCAAATCATAGCTCTATCAAAGGCAGAGATGAAATTTCATACGCTGTGCAAAGAGGCTTCTCTGTGTGCAAGACATGGCTCTCAAGTTCCATTGCTGAGTTTTGTTTAGATAAATGCGGCCTCTTTGGTAGCTAGCCGCTTTGCATCTCCACCCCATGAAAGCGGCAGAGTCCAACGAAAAGAAGGGCGTTCAGGATAATTAGTCAGTCAATCAGGGCCTGTTACTTATAGTCATTCATGTTCAGATTTTTTTTTTATCCTTTCTCTTTTTTAAAAATATGCTTCTTTTAAAACTCAGGGTCTTTTCACTTCAGGGATTAGCTGAGACAATGCTGTAACCAGATCTAGGATTCCCAAGACCAGCACTCCCAGCCTGCCTTTCTTCTCCCTGTTCTGTGGGAGGTCCTGCAGGAGGCGAGGCGACAAGTAAGGGCCTGACTGACCTGGCTGGGTGACTGGCCATTCCTCCCCTCCAGCTCATCTCATGGCTTTGGGATGTGAGAATATGGAAGTCCCCACCGCTCCCTCCCCCACCCCACTGAGAAAAGAGCATGTTCTGTATTTGAAGACTTGTCTGAACGACTGAATTCACAGTAGGCAACGGGACAGAAAATATAAACACTTTCTGATCTCCTGTTAAAACCACGTCCCGTGTTCTCTTAAAAATCACAGGAAAGTCATGATTTCACAACAATAGTTGCCGAGTTTCTATCTAGACTTGCGGCTTATTTTTCAGAACACTGCTCTCTTCCTATTGCTAGGAAATGGAAAGAACCCAGAATCTGTAAGGCACTTGCTGGAAACCAGACCCTTAAAGTTCATTGTATCCATTTAATTCCTGAGACAGGGGCTGCCCCAAGTAGCTGTGGGCGTCCCGTCTTCATTCATAATGAAATTGGAATTCAGAGCAGTTAAACAGCAGCCAAGGTTACGCAGCTAAGAAGATCAGAAACCACTCAGGCCTGATATCAAAACCCTCATGCTTCGAGGTCATCACGGCTGCCTCCAATTAAATATTTAATTGAACGCATTAACATATCTTCTTGGCAGCAGTTGAGATGCTGGGAGAGGCCTGGTTTAATGTGAGAATCAGAAGGTAAAGTCTCCTGAAAATTATCATTAGTGGAAGGCCAGAGACTTCTAAAGACTTCCTGAGGTTTGTCAGGCTAGGGATATGGTAAATCCACACCATTTGCAGTCTTTGCCATTGATCTGAGATAATCTCAGGCAAGAAAATGGAAAGCCATATCTTTAAGCAATTCTTAAGGTAATTCCAAGAGAGGTTAGAGGTCAAGTTCAATATATGGTTAAGCTTTAATGAAGTTTGGATTTATCTGCTGTGCTAGGTCAAACCTTCAGAAATCTGTTGTAGATGTTGATTTAAGACGAAGTTTTTTTTTTTTTTTTTTTTTTTTTTTTTAAGAAAAAAGATAAATTACTGCATTTCTGGGGCAGGTGGTTTATAAATGGCCTTAGCATAGCATGATTTATGGACAAAATTCCTGTTCTTGGCTGTTACTACCTTAGAACTCACTCTTCAGCCAGAATCGCTAAAATATGGATCAGCCCATAAAGCTAGGCAAGGAAAATCCCTGGAAACTTGACAAAGCTGTCGAATACACGGTCTCCATTTCCCACAAATGGTGGCAAAATACCCCTCTTTGCTACAGGATCTGCTCCCTCTTCCCTTAGCTGTGTACACCTGGAGCAAAGACTGGATTTGGGGTTGAGTGCCTGCAGAACGCCTCTCACCTTTCTCCCGCTCCCACCTCCAAATTCTCGGCAGACAAGCAACAACCTCTGAATGAGTACCTGTCGTGACAAAGGCCGTGAGGGGCTTGGTGGGGTCCCCGGCCCAGGTGGTCCCCGCCACACTAACGACATAGCTTGTGTTCTCCACCAAGCCCGTGACGTGAGCGTGCTGTGTGTCTCCTGAGACTGTCAGCTGCTGGGGCTCATACAGCGAGTGAGAATCGCTAACATTGACAACAATCTTTGCAAAAGGCCCGGCTCGAGCGGTCCAGGACACGTTGAAGCTGTCAGGAGTAATATTGCTAAGGATTAGCGTGCCCAACTGTGGCTCTGGCTCTGAAGGGAAAGGGACATGGGCGAAAGAGAGAGAGACATTATTAGAGGAAGCGACGGATCTTTCCAGAATGTGGCCATAGGACATGAAAGTGCCAATCCCTCCAAATATTTGCAGAAAGGTAGTCTATCCACCCGTGGCTACACCTGAATCTACTATAACGCTAGAGAATACACTGCTTTCTTGGCGGGCCTGGATGCACATTCTTTTTAAGGACAGACATGACCATTTTCTGGCCATGTACAAAGACGAGCGAACAGGTCATTAGAATGGTAGACAGGAGTAGTGGAATATTAAGGGTGCATTTCTAAGGTTTGCAGTGGGGCACACGCTCTGTAGCTGTTCTAAGAAAAACAGCTTTATAGTGAAGTATTTACAGATATTCTCTCTCACCTAGAGACTCACAAAGCATGTTATAGCCTTTGCAATGCTCGTTCTATAAAGAAACCTGCTTAATTTTGCTTAGCCCAGAATTTCATAAACTTGACTGATGAGTGGATATGCATTCGGAAAAATAGTCTTTGAACATCTCAAGGAGTTGGCAGTCCACTGAGCACAGCTTAGAAAATGCTACTTTGAAATTTCCTTATTTCATCTTGTTTTGATCTGTTAGGATTGTACAAATTAAAGGCTAATATCCACACAAGAGAAATTCTTCATAGTATTTAGAAACCTAAGTTTCCTATACACCATAGGGAGATCTGCACCCTACCCTACGTACCGCAAAGGTAAAATGGCTTTCACGAAATCCTTCCTGGTGTATCCAGAAGTTAAAAGAAAATTTAGCTAGGTGTTGCATTTTCTGCCTAGAAGATCCACTTACTGGATAATTTGCAAGGACAGCTGGCTCCCCTGGATGTTAGGTTTCTCTTGTCCCTTAAGGACTAGGAGATCAGGGATGAAGGGACTCATTGTTGATGTAGGGGGCCTGTATCACTGGTTTCAGCTGGGATGTAGATGGTCTGACCTCCTCAATGCACACTTATCAAGTAATACTACCATGAAAATAAGTTCAACTCTAACTCTGTGTTAGAATGAGGCAGCAGTTCTAGAAGTTTGAGGTACTGGGGCCAACCTTTTAGAGTTAGGGAGAGAAGCAGACGATTTCCTCCAGGGACTTGGGAGTTGTGTGGCTGCAGCTCCGGTGTTAAGAGGAAAGAAGGGGTGCACCTGGAGAAACCTTAACTGGACAACTGCACAGCTTAATGCGATGCCAGAAAGTCTCCAAGGGTAACAAGGATTTGGCTCAGAAGCAGAACACGGCCGTAAGGGATGGCACAGGATCTCCTCCTCGGCGATTCGTTTGAGAAGCGAATGATGCTCTAATTTTTAGCCACAACCCTGGCAAATTACTTCAACCACACTGAAGGTAGAACACCCCCCCCCCCCCCCCCCCCCCCAAGAGGCCTCTGTTTGTTCCTTCCTTGTATTTTGCTGTGGAAGCCATCTCTCCAAGTAAGGATGCATGTTAGGACTCTTCTCATGCCACCAGACAGAGACCGGCAGTGCGAACACATTCACCATGCAGAGTAAGACCGAGGTTCTCCTGGCAGCTTGGCCTCCAGCTGGCTCCCAAAGGGGGTGGCCAAGCTGAAAAGGGAAATGCAAGAAGGACCTCAGAGATAGAGAGGGAAGGCAGGGTCAGTGCTCCATGCAAGCTGGGACATCTTTCCGTTCCTGCTTCTGATCCTTCAGACAATTCCTGGGCATGCTGTCTGCTTCCAAGAAACACGGATCTTTTCAGAAATTTAATGCTCTGAATGTTCACCACATGCACCAAGATTTGGACACGATGACAGATGAAAGAAGACTAACAATTTGTGACAGTTGTCAGTAAATGACAAAGCATGCTTCATAGGGTAAATGTCAAAAGGGAATAGTCTGTTTGTAGGGAAGGCAAGCAAACAGAAGTCTCAAGAACACGATGAGACGGCTGGTTCCTCTCACGTGCGTTAGGGTCTTTTCTCTGCATGCTCTGGGCACCACTTTTCAGAATCTTGGAGGGAGAGAAAGAGGATGTAGAACATTCTGATCAGGGGACCAAAACTGGCATGCATGCACCTCTTTGAATACAACAGAGGTAAACTTTGATTAGACCACAGGCAGATGATAAAGGGGATGAAACTAGAAACGATTATTCAAGATCAAATGGAAGGATGATTTAGAAATTTAACCAAGGCAAGTCAGGTTAATTCTATACAAACACACAGAGCAACTCCAGATGTGAGTGCCTATTTAGGAAAAAGAGGGTGATGCCAAAGTTCCTTAATTTGGGGTGAGAGTTTTTCTTTTCTTTCTTTCTTTCTTTCTTTCTTTCTTTCTTTCTTTCTTTCTTTCTTTCTTTCAAGTTTTGAAGCTCTGATTTGGGTGGCCCTATCAAATCTGAGAATGATCTGGAGGAATGAGGAGGATGAAAAATGGGTAATGAGTGATTTTTTTTTTTCACCCTCAGAGGAAGTTCAACGGAGAGAGAAGAAGCCATTGTGGCAAGTACCTGTGGTTGCCTGGGCCGTCAGAGTCTGAACACGGTGCCCGCCAATCAGCCCATGAAGGTGGGCAGTGTAATTAGAAGAAGCATTGAGGTTGGCGATGACAGAGCTGCGAGATGCTGCGGGCAGAGAGTGTACCACTGTTTCCTGGCGGGGGTCAGAATTCCTAATTTCTATAAGAAAGCTATCAAAGGTAGCCTCCTGGGCTTTCCACGACAGAGACACACTGGCCCAGGTCACATTTGAGACAGTGAGGTGGCTAAGGAGAGGTTCGGCTACTAAAGTAAGCAGAAAACAAAGAGATATGAAAGTGTGTCAGTTTAAAACACGGTTACAGAGTCAAAAACCAAAACACATAAGACTAAATCCATAAAGTTTTAGACCTCACCCTTGGATAAAGACACAGGTCCTTTGTTGAAACCCAGTTTGCGCCATGGGAAAAGAAGAGGTGGGGTTGGGTGGTTTTCTTCCCTAGGTCTCAGTGTAGTTGAATCTGGCCAGGACTACCTCTCCACCACCCCGGTGACAATTTGTAGTCTCACGTAAAATGAGGACAGACCCTCCCTCAGCCATGGGTAACTTCTGTGATAGACGATTTTGATGCTGTGATGTGAACTCTTTTCTGATTTACTGATTCACTGCCCCAAATGGGCTAAGAATGCTATTTTGAGTGGATAAGCCTCTCCTGTCTGAATTCAGATAGAGAATGCCCTTTTGCTGCATCCCAGAGAACATCTCACATAGTATGTCTACCACAGACAGTACAAATTTAAGTAGAGCAGCGTATGCTTTGGTTGACCAAGTTCCTTATTGAAACATGACTACTTCTATTTTTGAAATCAACCATTCACTCTCTGGGGGCAAGACAGCATGCTCGGGTCTTTGCTCCTAGAGCTGGTGATAGAATTGGGGCATTCTGGATGGCACAGCTTCCTCGTGCCCCCATCTGATTAGTAACCTGCTCTTTTTTTTTTTTTTTTTCTTCTTTTGGACATTTTCCCAGTTGAAACAAAACAAATAGCACCAGTTTCATTAAATCATTGGGATACTTGGGTATTAGGAGGTCAACTAGGATAACACAAAATATAATTTTTAAGACCTCTTTGATTGATGCAGATGTCTTTCCAAATCAAGGACAACTCTGGATTTTTAGGTATGGAAGGGCAGAATGCTTTTCTCCAGATTCCATTCAACAATCTGGACCAGACTACGCTTAAGGCTGCATGTGTCCTGGTCAGTAATAGATCAGGCAGGGGACTTCATGGAAATGCACCATTGGGGCCGCTGTGGGAAGAGAGTTAGGTTAACCAGCCCTGCCTCCTAGAGAAGTTCATGAGCTGTGGCCTCAGCAGGTGAGAAGGAGCAGCTTCCCCTTGCCGAGAAGACTCCAGAGACCTAGAGAGAGGGAGTCAGATATGGGAGAGAGCGGATGTACCTGTGGTGGCCGAGGTGACGATCTGAGTCCGGGCACTGGGAGCGAGTCCCGAGAGGTAGATAACAAAGTGATTATTAGGGG
Organism: Mustela nigripes; assembly: GCF_022355385.1. Lineage (NCBI taxonomy): Eukaryota > Metazoa > Chordata > Mammalia > Carnivora > Mustelidae > Mustela > Mustela nigripes. Next base: position 18,580,384 of record NC_081565.1, on the reverse strand, counting down.
GTAGCCCTGAGATGTGGGCGGTTCGTTCAGCACCAGAGATATTGTATTTCATCGTCTCCAAGAACCTATTGGAATCAACAATTTCAATGGTAAAGGTCTCGAAGGCCCCGTCGGTGGCTGTCCAGGAGAGATTGAAGCTCTCAGGAGTTATGTCAGAAACAGTTAGGTTTCCAAGTTCAGGTCCTGCGGCTGAAAAAGGGGGCAGGAGAGAAGAAAAAAAAATGGGGGGTTACTGATCAGGCTTGTGTTTTAAGACTGAGGTTGTTAATAGAACCAGGGCTGGGCAGAAGGATCTGCTAGTTCAAGGTTACGGTTGAGAGGCGGCAGGTGTTACCTGGCGGAGCCGGCGGGAGCGACACAGGGGATTTGTTAACAAGGGAAGACCAAGAGGAGGGTTGGGCAGTTAGATTTTTCTGCTCTGGAGCTGCCTTACGCGATCAGGCTTACTCAGGATCAGGCTGAGATCGTGAGTGGGAGAAGTCATCTAGATGATGTCAGCGGGAACTGCGAACTCAGATGTTTCGGGGATTCCCACGGCGGGGATGCTGGCCATCGCTCAAAAGATAGGTGTGCTGGCAGCTCTTAGTCTCTTGAATTGCACTCAGGAGACCAAAAGTTGCTTGGCACCCTCCTGGGGGTATCTTTTGCTTTGAAGGAGCTCCCATCTAGTTAAATGAAGACTGAGTAACTCTGATGCCGTTACCCTCTCAAGGTGGTACCTGGAGGCTTCTGCTTTTGTGACTTAAAGGGAACTGGCAACTCGTCAGCGTGGTTCTTGGTATTGTCACTGTATATACCCCTGACAAGGGCTGGCTGTTTTCATATTCTGTTGGAAAAGCTCGTCCTCTCTTAACGGCTTCTGCATGGGCCAAGAAAGCTACTAGTGTGTTGCCAACCAGGAGAGCTGAGCCGAGGCAAGGCATTCAGGCCGCCCTATTCGGCCAAGAAATAGCATTTTGTCTGGGAGACTGCCTCACCGATGTTTTGTCATGCGGCAGGAATAAACTAGGCAGAGGGCAAAGCAGAAGCAAGGTGGTAAGAGCTGATATTGCTTCTCTAACAGGGAAGAAGAAGGCCTTTCCATCTCATCAGATGTAGTGAGACACAGATCAGATGGAATTACGGCCCTTCTGCCCTCCTACCAATTCATCAGAAACAAGACTGTTGATATCATTAAAAAGGGGGAAAAAAAACCCCACACATAAAAGTACTATGGGCACCCAAACCACAAGGTCTGCAGGAAAGATCAGAAATGGCAAGTGATTTCTCTTGCTTTCTGGGGAGGGATGATTTATGATCCCGATGTCAGATCAAAGGGCCCTGGGTCCATGCTGGGTAGCCTCAGTTGCAATTCCTGGGCGTTTCAAGGTCATCATTCACACAGTGGCTGTCTGTATTACGTTTGCCTCAGCGAGGATTATTGACACGATTGAGGCTAAAATGCAGAGCGATGCTTTTGCTGGAATCAGGGAGATCGTATGGGTTTGCACGGAAGTTTAGTTGCCGTAACTATCTAAAAATGGGGCAGGCACCTGCAGAACCAAACACGATGGCCTCTGCTGAGCTTCTACGCAGTGGAGGCCTGGAGGAAGAGGAGCATAGGAGAACAGTGCTTGGGAAGTCTGCTCACTGCGGCAGGCTCCTGGGGGGCACTGAATGCCTTGCCACCTTGCCAGCTGGAGCCGCCGTGATGAGCAGAGTTTAACACACCCTCCTGGGTGGGCCCTGGGGGTGTGCCACGCTGAGGCCAACACTCCAGGGAGCACCTCTTGATTAAAAGAGCAAAAAGGGGCATCAGATCTTTGACATTCATAGCCCGGGACATTCCTTGCTTTGAATGCTGCTGTGTGGACTTCTCCTAATGAATGGCTTTTTCTTTGGTACTGTCTCTAGTCATAATTGTGTGATTTTTTTTTTCCTTCCCTTTTTGGTCTAGCTATTTGCTAATTTGGTGTCCTAACAATGACTCAGTATCTGAGAGAAGTGCCCGGAGGAGGGTAATTCAGTTCTCTTATTATACTCAGTGCATTTTAAAGAAACATTTAAATTAAAACATTTCTTTTAAATGCAAGAACCACAGTGCCCATACCCTTGAGGGGTCTGGGATAGTAAAGTACCGGTTTCCAACTTGCAAAAGGACTCTCTAAAGTAAATAATCTGTGCTCTACCAGAACTTACACATGGTGAGGGGAGGGGCGGCTTTTAGTTCTATTCTAGCCCTGGAGAAGAGAATTAAAACCATCAGGCTGTCTCCTGAAACAGAATGCCATCATTTGGAAAGAGAGGGAGTGGTAGGACTAGGTAAAGGCTGGGAGAGGCTAGAGGCTGGAGGTCAGAAAAAGCAATGGCTGTATCATTCATTCTCGAAATGGCCGGGGCTTGTAGACCGAGGCACAGGTCACAGGGCTGTCGCGCAGCACGCATGAGCAGCCGCTAAGAGGCAGAAGGAAAGGACTCAGGGAGAGAAGCTGACTTTCTGCAGAGTCTCTTGGAGAAGAAGCAGGTGCCTTGGGGAGGGGCATCGGCAGTGGGAAGGAAGGTACCTGTGGAGGCCTCGGCAGAGAGCACCGGTGTCCTATAGCCCCCGATCACCCCGTAGATGGTGACTCTATACGGGGTGGCGGCCTTGAGGCCTGGGACGTCCACAGCCCGCAGGCTGCCGGGCACCGTGAGGTTCTGAGCTGCCTCCACCCCATTGGCCTCCTGCACCTGAATGACAAAGTGCTCATAGGCCTGGTCAGTTGTGGTCCAGTTGAGTTGGAGGCTATCCCAGCCAACCTCGGTCACGGCTAAGTCCCCAAGCTGGGGGAGCTCCTCTGAAGAAGGACAGAGAGGCATCAGTCAGTTCTGCGAAGCACAAAAGGAAGAAACCAAACGTCCCACAGCCCAGGTCTACGGAAGACAGAAAGAGGTGGGAGAGTATTCCTGGGCATGTGTGGTCCTTTTTGGTCTCTGGGCATTTATTTCTAGCTTGAACACCCGTAACCTGGCCACAGCTTTCTTTAGGAGTTGCAAATGGCCAAAAAGGGGAAGACCCGCACGGCTCACTGAGAGAGCAATGCTGTCCAGCAGACCACTGAACAACCCACCTGGGAGGGCTCTCGGCGTGCAGGGCCAGAACCCACAGAGCAGCTGGCAAAGTGGGACTGCGGGTCAGGGTAAGAAGGGGAGGGATGGTTAAAAGCGAAGGCTCTGCAGGCAGCTGGGCCTTGGTTGGAACTCCAACAATGATATTTAACCACCGGCGAGTCTTGGACCTATCACGCAGCTTGTCCCTGAGTCTCACTCTCTTCATCTACAGAGGGAGCGGACAGTGCCCTGTCATTGGACTGTGTGATGCTTAAAGACCATTTACAACCCCCCTGAGGGTCATATCTGACCCACAGTGAGTGCCCCATAAGAGGCAGCCCAACAAACACATCACTGTTCAGTTGTTTCACCTTGGAGCTTCTCAGCGGTACTGGAAACAACTGTCTGCCTCGTTTCATGACTTCACGTAGGAGAGACTGTCCAATTGCTGGCCACCTGCTATCGGGCTGGCTTTATAAAGTGTCCGCTGTCTTGGTCTGGACAAGTCTGCTGTTTTACTCAGCTTTCAGGGATCAAATGTTCTGTGCTGGATTCTTGGCTCGGTTCTCTCCCTCCCACCTTCCGCGAGTACTTTGTGCCTGGATGAGGAATGTCTGCACCATGAAGCAAAGCCATTGGTGCGAAATGAGGGCTCACTTTTAATTAAAAGTGATTATGTTTTGCTTGGTAAATGGTGCAGAGCAGGGCCCACTATCTATCTTTCCACCACGTAGGAAGGACAGTTAATGTAGTTCTCATTGCTGATTTAGGAAGTCTGGATTCTGAACATGGCAAAGCCCACTGCCGAGGGGAACACCTTTGAGGATTAAATGCCCAGGCTCTTCTCCTTTTAAAGGCTGAAGGGGCCATGGATTCGAAGTTAGAAAAGGAATTATCTGTAGGAATTTGAGCCACAAGAGGTGCCCCTGAAGTTCTTATTCTTAGATGTAAGAATATCTCAGTGGTGAGCCCGAGCACACTCAACCTGTTAGAGGGGCTGATTCAAGCGGTACCACGTGACCGTGATGCTTTGGGACGCTGTCTGTGCAGGAAGTGCCCTCTGCCTCCCTCGCTCACTGAGAAGAGCTGTCCATTTATCTGTTGTGGAGTGGGGTTCCTGGTGAGATTTCATGTGCAAAAGGAGTTCTGTTGCTCAAAACAAAAGTTTACATGCAACAGAGACCGACCGCTAGCATCCTGTATCCAGACCACACGGGCCTCAAAAGCCCCTTTTGCTCATTTGGTCTGAAGATATTTCAAGCAGCACAGGACCATATAACCTGGCCAGCTTTGGTGGATTGGGACATCACCTTTCTCATTTTTGGAATCCTTCTACCGAGGACCAAATTTATTTGGTATATGTGAACAAGAAGAACAAATTATTTGAAAGAGGTTATATGGGTGGTATTATCAAAACACAGGATGTATAGCAAAGGGCATGGGCTGAGGGCCCAGCATAAAAACCCTCCAAAAATTTGGCTCATTTTCCCCCTTTCAAGCTATTTCTAAAAACCTCACAAACAGCACAGAATTTTCCTATAACAGATGCAGCAGCATATCTCCAGGGGACAGATTGAGATAAATTGTTTTTCCTCTCCACACTGAATGAAAAACATTGGAGTCAAATGTGACTGCTGCTCTCTTTTGGAAATGTGCTGGCTGTCCTGAGTGTCTGTTAAGGAGAGAATGAGAGACTCGGACAGTTTCGGCTGAAGATGGCCAGATCATTTCAAAGGTTATTCCATGGACACATGACTACCCGTTGGACGGCAGTCAGTGACTCTGAGGCCACTCATGATAAGATTTCTCTAGAAACTTTTGACCTTATTCTTGTGCCACAGCCCTACTATTTCTGCTATTTTCATTACGATATGTTGCTGCCTGATGTATTAACCTATTTGCTGTTCAGTATTTCCTACAGGATGTGAGCTTCACTAAGCACTTTCGGTCATGGTTTCATTCACTGCGCAGGACAATGTTCCGAGGTGGGGTATTATCTCTGAACTGAAGGCGAGGAAAGAAGGCTCAGACATGTCAAACGACAGACCCAAGAGCATTCAGCCAGGAAAGTGGGCTTCCAACCCAGACCTTCCTAAGTTAGAACTTGCATTCTCACTGCCTGTCAGGAACATGGAGATGAAACTATGACGCTTGGGGAATGTTCTCTATCCCAAAGGGAGGTTGGCTCAGTCAAGTCCCTGGCATGGGAGGAGGGTCCTATACCTGTGACGACCTCCACAACAAGCGGCAGAGTGCTGCGGCCTCTGACCTCGCCATGCAGGGTGATCGTGTAAGGAGTCCCGGCCCTGAGACCTGGGATTTCCACGGAGCGCAGGCTCCCGGGAACCGTGAGACTGTGAGCTTCCTCGGCCCGGTCAGCCTCCTGGATCTCTATGATAAACTGCTCATAGATCCCATCAGGGGCCATCCAGTCCAGACTGAGGCCATGCCAGCCGACCTTGGTCACTGTGAGGTTTCCCAGATCTGGAACCTCTTCTGCATGAGGACACAGAGTTGCCGAGTTACTAAAAACAGGAACTGCATGCAAGGATTCGGGTAAGATGACCCTCCAGCCGAGGCTGGGCGGAGTCGTCTGGTGAGTGTTGATTACAGACGCGTGATTTACGGCAGGTGTGGAGCACGCTCTAACTGCGAGCACTAAAGCCAGAGTTTTTCTCTTTGGTCTCTGGGAATGAAAGACAGTTCTAGGAATTGTTCATAACTTCCATGCTTAACATATAAATGGGGCTTTAGGGAATCTTTTAGTGTGTTCTTAAAATGAGCTCACACCAGTTTTTTTTCCTTTTCCACTTGCAAAGTGTGCTTTCCAACTCCTTAGCTATTATGATTGAAACTTGCTTTGAAAGAAAAGTCACCTCTCACTTTTGTAAGGGAAGAGTAGGTGGAATTTTCCATGGAATTGGCTACCATGCTGGACCAGGACATGCCCAAATAAGGGCTAGGACATTTGGAGGGAAGTGGGGATGATTCACTGGTGTTCCCCGAGGGGAGGGGGGCACGGCTGAGCCCAGCTTACAGAAGGAAGAGCTTGGATGTCCCCTGAGCAGAGACAAGGGGAGGAAGCAGATTAATGGACTGGTTTAGAATACCTGTCAAGACTTCAACAGAGAGAGGAGTCGTGCTGAAGTCCCGCGTGACCCCACGGATGGTGACGCTATAGTGAGTGGCTGCTTTGAGCCCAGGCAGGTCCACGGACCTCAGTCCTCCCGGGACTGTGAGGTTCTGGGCCGCCTCGACTGCATCAGTCTCCTGCACCTGAATGAAAAACTGTTCATAGGCTCCTTCCGGAGCAGTCCAGTTGAGCCTGAGGGCATCCCAGCGTACCTCGGACACAGCGACCTCTCCCAGACCGGGAGTTGCCCCTGCAGAAGGACAAAGAATGAGTTTCATGATCAAATCACACAGCAAGATCCAGGGAACCTTGAACACCCGAGTAGACTTCATATTACTGAAAAATATAGGACTTTCTCTAGACAAACATGCATCGTGCAACTTCCTGAATTTGAGAAAGTGAGCAAAGAGCATGCGGGCTAGGAAAATATTTGTCATCTTAGTTCATTAAAGAGTTACCCCAACCCTCAGTGCACAGGGAGATTAATGTTCTGATTTTTTTTTTTTCTCTTAAATATAATGCCTTCACATCCCTTCCCAAGAGGGAGTCCATGAAGCTCATGACCCCGCCGCTGGGGCTGTGGGTATCGTCCCCAGGCAGGGCTCTGCGCAACCCCAAAGGGTGTTGTTCACATGGGGTGCGCTGTCAAAGGTGCCCTCAGAGTTGTACAGCCTGATGGCTCCCCTTTATGAGACACCACAGCGCTATGACCTGGGGCAGGCCAAGTCCAGTCAGGAGTGAGTCGTGTCTGATGAGCCGTGGGTGATTTCCTGTTAGGGACAGCAGGAGCTAGAAATGGAAGCATGAGAGAGAGGTACCTGTGGAGGCCTCAGCAGAGAGCACCGGTGTCCTATAGCCCCCGATCACCCCGTAGATGGTGACTCTATACGGGGTGGCGGCCTTGAGGCCTGGGATGTCCACAGCCCGCAGGCTGCCGGGTACCGTGAGGTTCTGAGCTGCTTCCACCCCGTTGGCCTCCTGCACCTGAATGACAAAGTGCTCATAGGCCTGGTCAGTTGCGGTCCAGTTGAGTTGGAGGCCATCCCAGCCAACCTCGGTCACGGTGAGGTTTTCCAGTTCAGGGGCATGGCCTGAATAATGACAGAGATGGGTCAGTTAAACCCTTCCTCAAATTCCTCTCCTTCTGGGAACCCAGAAATGGCAAAGCCATTGCCAACGCTGAAAAGGCCTGCTGTGGGAGCTGGGGTGGGGCCGATTGCCATGTTTCTCTCAGTGTAAGCCCCAGTGCTATGGCCGCCATCAAAACATCAACAGAAAACTCAATATAATACTTATTTTTCCCTGTTGCCTCTTTGCCTGTGTCTTTTGGAAATGGCATTTTCCTCCTGACCAGCGTCCTGTGGATCTAGAAAACTCTACACATCCATGTTTGTAGTGTTCTAGGCTTTGGTTTCCATCATGGAAAGTGTCTGTCATCGTAAGGACAAGACCATAAGGAACAGCTTCCAGGCATTCCTAGGTTGCTGGGTCTAAGCTGCTCAGCCTTCTGCATTTTGAGAGAATTGGATCTTGTTTCCTTAGTCTCATCTAGAGGATCTGTTTTATAGTCTCTATGCTGGGATTTTTTGTCAGTTCTGGGGGCTCAAGTCAGTTTATATAAAACCACTTCAGGAAGATCAGAGATAGATGAACATGGTCCAAGTAAGGTTGTACTGAGGAATGGGACGAGTCTTTACAAAACAGTCCCTTACTGGAGAGAAAGACTGAGGCCTGGGACAAACCGAGCTTATTAAGCTCAATTAAAAGCAAAGGTGATCTTTAATCATCTCCTGTACACACAAAGTACAGCAATAACACACCTGTCTGAATATGCCTTCCCGGTAACAATTCGCCCAGGGCGGAGCTTAAGTGGGCTTTGCGTGACCTAGGAATAAAGGACTTCTTCTAGAAATGGATCCTGTAAACAATAGAGCAAGAACTGCCTCGAGCTCATTTAAAAGAACAAATTGTTTTTCCATTGGCTGCTAGTTTCAAAAGAGCCCTATGTGCCCATTAAAGGACACCTCTAACCTGAAAATCCTAGCTTGACTGGATGGAAGACATCCTTTCTGAGGGAAAAAATCTTTCTTTTCAAGAATCTATTTAATTCAGACTTTTCCAAGCTCTGGGAAAAGTTCTTCCTTAGTGTTTCACATTGACAAAGCCTGTACTCCAGCAAATCTTATTTGATCTGAACAGGGGTCTGCAAACTATGATCTGAGGGCCAAGTCTGGCCTATTGCCTACTTTGGTAATGAACTGTTAACAACAGTTTTTTTTATAGTTTTCAATGGTTGGGGTCAAAAATCCAAAAAGAAGAATATTTCATGATATATGAAAATACAAATGAAATTCAAATTTTGGTCTATATATAAAGTTTTATTGGAACAGCCATGCTTGTTCATTCATGTATTGTTGATGGCTGCTTTTCTGCTACAGGGATCCTTGAATAGTTGTGACAGAAACCTTCCAGCCTGAAAAGTCTAAAATATTTACTCTCTGGCCCTCTACAGAAAATGTTGGCCATGCCTCTTCTTGAACTCCATTCTACAGGCTCCTCATATAATGCAAATTCATGCCCTGAAGTTCACCTGAAGCAGTTCTTAACCACACAAATGTGATATTGATCAGAAAGATCATTTGGGGGAAAGAAAGGGAAAGTCAGCCATCCTTAAACCCACTGGCCCAAAAGCACTGCTACCGATATAACAGTTGTCTCCTCGACCTTGGGATTTAAGCACAACTAAAATCAAGAGTGTGTCCTTTTCAAATATTCTAGTAGTCCTCACGCATGAAGAGATATAGGACAAAAACCAATCGAAGCCACACTTCAAGGGTAGGGAGATTAACCCTATCATCCACAAATGCCCCCCGTGACTCATCCCACTTTCCTCTCCTTTTCTCCTGCTGTCAAAACTGCTCGTCAGGAGCTTGGATGGCACTGACAATTTTCCTCTTTATGTGAATTAAGTCACCATCTCTCCTTCTCAGCTAACTGCTTTTAAAGCTGTCTTTCTAATTCAGACATAAAGCCTTTTTTATTTTTTCCCATGAAAACAATGTCAAGAACCATTGTTGCCGGGAAGGTGAGGCGAGGTACCTAACTGGGGCGGGGAGGAGGAGGTCAGGAATGGTTTTGGAAAGCCGGAGGAGAACCTTCTCTTCTCTCTAGAATGGCTTTTTTATGCCACTGGCACTATTACATGACACCCCTCACGTCCTGCTCCCTCCGTTCTTACAGCTGACAAATGACTTCCACGTAACACCATGTTGCTCAGTAAATATTAATAATCAGGGTAATATTTCCACCGAAACATTTGACTATTCTTCTACTTTTTTTTTTTTTTTTTTTTTAACAAGCAGATCAAGGAAGAGTATCAGTTTATCTTTAGCGAGCCGGGCTCTGACTGTTTCTGCCCTGGGTGCTATCGGCGTCCCCCATCCCCACCCTTTCTCCCTAAACAAATGCTAGTCAGATAAGTAAAAGGTGTAACTTCAGTGAATAGAATTGAGATAAATTGAAGGGATAATTATGAAATTAGAGGGAATGCTGCAAACAAAAACACAGTGGACAATAGCTGAGGTGGGGACTAAGAAGTTTCACATAAATGCAAACTCTACATTTCAACAGCAAATGACACATTGGTGGCCTTACTGTCCCCGGAGCCCAGGGTTTCCGCTCTGTCATTCCACGCTGCATTTCTTGGCATTTCTTTATGAAAAGGCTGTTGTCTTTTTCCTTACAGCTGTGCACTGGCATCTACCCTCTGAACAATGTCAGTGGGCCTGGGAAATCAGAAGGTCGAAATCCCATTTCTATGCTCAGGGTGGGTTGACCAGCTGGCCTGGAGGAATTTCCGGCTGTGCCAGCTTTAAACCTTCAGATGTGCCAACTTTAAATCTTCCACCATCTTGTAGATGGTGATTACTAAGTTCTAGCTAATTAGGAATTCACTTGCGGTGTTCACTGACGGGAGAAAGTGATTCTCCCAAAGCAGGTAGATGGCCGAATTCAAACCTGAGGACCCAAAGGGTGGAGTTAATTGCTTTGATCTCACCTTGCAAAGTCAAGGTAATTAAAATTAAATGCCTTGCCTGCCTTAAAACTTTTCAGTGACTCTTTATCACTGTCAAGAATGGAGTCCAAGCCCCTTAGCACGATATTCACTGCCCTTCGAAGACAGTCTCTGATGATGTCTCGAACCCCATACCTTGCTGTTCTCCTACTCTATCTTAGGGCAGGACTGGAAAGCCTGTGTTTCACTAGTAGGAAGTGTCTCGTGCCTTCTCACATGCTGTTCCTCCTGCTGGAAATGTCATTACCCCCTTCCTCACTTCCTTTCCTCTTTGAGGACTCAGCCAAGTGTCACGTCTTCCAAAAGGCCTTCTCTGGTATCCATCTTTCCCTTTGCTCAGGTCTGGAATGGATCCTTGTTTCTGCTCTCATAGCTTCCCCAACTTCCCTCTAAAACAAACTAGTTATAGTCTTATAATTTTGGTGTTGGTTCTTTCTTTCTCTCTGCAGTGTGCCTCACGGTGTGCCTTCCTGTTCTACAGAGACACCAGCATTGTCCGACCCATAGCAGTTAAGTAATAAATATTTGTTGGAGGGTTACATATTTGAATAAATTCAGTTTGTTCCATGAATAAATCAGAACGGTATCTCAGCAGAATGTTCCCTGTTACTTGCAGCTGTGACTACAAGAAAAATGCCACTGTTCTGCTTTCCAAACCCATGAGAACTACTGGGGTATCACAGATGAGTTCTTATGCTGGTAAGGAAAGATGCTTTCTTGGCCTTGTGTTTTTCATATTCTCTCTGCTCTATGTGCCTCCTGCTCACAGCAAATCCATGGCCTCACTTTAAGTGGGGTTTCATTGAGTTAATCAAAATATAAATGCGGGGTGTGGGGCCTGGGGGAGATGCCTGGCACACATTAATATTCCTCAACTTTAATGGGCTTCTACCTTTCTCTCTTTCCTTCTCTCTCTCCCTCCGTCTCTCTCCCGATCCTCCCTCTTTCCCTCCTCTCTTTCCTTCCTTTTCTATCTAGAGTAAGCTTAACTGAAGACAACAGAGTAACATTCCTTCCCTTAATCCTGAACAGGGGGAATTTGGGCTGTTAATGCAGAGGTAGAAGGAAAAGACCAGGAGAGTCAACAGAAACATTACCACTCTGGTGTAGCTAGAGCCTCATGAAGCCTCATGAAGCACATGTCTTATGCTTGGCCCTGTCTAAGGCATTGGGGATGGTGCAGCACTGGATAAAGGGGACAGAGTCTTTACATTCTGGTCGGTAGTCGGAGGCAGGTCATAGGCAAATAAACCAACTACTGAAAAATATCAGGGCAGGTAAGGAACTCTGCAGCAGCATGAAGGAGTCAGTCAGGATGGAAACACCATTTCAGATTGGTGGCCAGAGAAGTCTGCTGAGAAATCACTTGAGCTAAATAAAATGAGGGGGATGCCAATGAATAACTGGGAGAGGAGTGGTATTTGGGCAGTAGAAATGGCATGTGCAAATGCCCTGAGGCAGGAGCAGGCTTGGTATACTCAAGGAACAGCAGGAAGGTCAGGGTGACCAGGGTGAAATGAACAAGGGGAAAAATGGTGGGAGTGAGGTCAGAGAGACTGGAAGAGACAGATCCTTTAGGGCCATGTAGGCTGTGGTAGGGTCTCTGGATTTTATTTCAGGTGTGATGGGCAGCTGGCTTACATGTACTTTTAATTTGGTTCTGCATCAAGGAAAAAGTTTGCCCTTTGGCTCAATTCCATGGTTAGAGCTCTAGAATTCCCTGGGAAAAAAACTGCCCTGGGGACAGCCAATTCCGCATCTTCTCTATAAGACCCCTCTGCAGACTTGTGCTCTTATCCAGTGATGGGGCTGCTTGTGTGGTATGAGCGCCCAATCTTGGTTTCAGCTCAAGTCATGATCTCAAGACTGTGGGATCCAGCCCTGCATCAGGCTCTGCACTCAGCATGGAGTCTGCTTGAGAGTCTTTCTCCTGCTCTGTCTTCCTCTGCCCCTCCTGCTCAGGCCCTCTCCTTCAAATAAATAAACAAATCTTTAAAAAAAGGAAATTAAAAAATAAAAAAAAGTTTCTGCCCATCTCAAGACTTTCCTGATGCCCCAAAATCATCCTGCGTTCCCGTTGAACTCTCTGTACCCCCAGCTTTAGCAAGTGGAGTGTTGTGTTGTTGGGCTGTGTATCAGCAAGTTCCTCAGCAGCACACATCTATCCTAATCCTAACTTATCTAGAATCCCTAGAACTTAGTGCACAGAGCTCAGCTGTAAACATTACTGGTCAAGTAATGTAGAAGACTTGAAAAGACAGAATTCGAGAGAAGGAAAGAGATGTCCACCTCACTTTTAATGAAATAAAACTGTCTTATGGAGAAAGCCCTATGGAAAAATATTCTGGAGACCATGGGGGAAGAGCCAATAAAAGGAACTCTGCACATTTTTTTTTCCTGAAATGAAAGATGTCTTTAAATAGACAACGTGATTTTTTGGAAACCATATTAAGGATGTGTGGTGGGGGAAATGAAACCACTGAGTCTTTGGGATGCCAAAACTGGGCTTTTAGTTGGAGTCTAAAAGTAATCTCAGCCTGTGGTTCACTTGAAAACTTTTGTCTTCCTGAGCTGCTGAGGTCTGGGGCTTCTCCACTGGAGACAGGAGCTAACCTACCTACAGCCAGAAAGTAAAAGGATGGAGTAGAGATAGGAAAATCTTTGATATAGCATTTGTCAAATGCAGGGAAAAGTGGGAAAAGAGAGAGAGAGAGAGAGAGAGAGAGAGAGAGAGAAGGAAGAGGAGGAGAGGAAGTAGGAAGAACAAAGAGAAAGAAATGTCTTCTCTATTGTTTTTCAGGTTCATTTGCTGTCCCTTGACACCTTCTGACAAGCTCATGATTATAAAGTTGAAACACTCAAATCTCTACCAGAGATCTATTTATTCTGGATTCTATGTTGCTCCTCCTTACCTAGGATTGAACCATCCCTCCAGAACGCCTTGATGATCATTTCATAGCTGGGTGGGAAGCAGTGCAAAGTCAACAGAAGTGACCACTTGAGCTCACTTGAGATTCTGTGAAGAGGCTGCTCTTTGTCTACCAAATATCCCTTTTCTCTCTCTCTGATAAACAATGACAATTTTATGTGGGCAGCAACAAGCTGAGCCAGAAGATTACTTTTCCTAGACTTGCTTATAGCATGGGGTAGCCCATGAAATATGAGTAGTAGTTAATGGTGAAGTTTCCAGAAAGACTCATCTAGGAGGTACTCCTTGGTTTTGGTTCTTCCTCCTTCAGGATGCCTAGAACACAGATGTGAAGGCTGTACTGTGGCAGCCATATTGTGACATGGAGGTGACTTTGGGAATGGAGCTGAGGACTAAGAATGGTGGAACAGAAAAAGAGAAGGAGACCAAGTCTCTGATAACTTGGCACTATTACCCAAGACCTGAACCACCTAGCTTCAGATTTACCTTATGAAAAACCAACTTCCATTTTGCTGAAGTGACTGTTTTTTGAGTTCTCTGTTATTTGCAAGGGAAGGTACTCATAAATGATGAAGACTCTTCAAGGCCATTTCCAGATTTGCCCATCATTATGACCTCTTTTCTGCTTATTGAGATTGAGTTGGACAAACATCCCGGCTGTGACACTTTCTCCAGCTGACCCTGATTCTCCCAATCACCCCCTTTCCTTGATGGTGTTCAATCTAATATTCCCACTGTCTAATTTCACCCCACAGACAGTGAGCAGGAGCACAGGAGTGAAAATAACAATGCTAAGTACATGACTCACTTTCCCCTCCGATATCAGCACACTACAATGTATTGAGTGGGTTTTCTCAATAAAGACTAAATTGAGACTAAAGACATTCCTTGTCAAGCCCTGAAGAATTAAGATTTTCCACCTATACCTCTAGAATAGTTTGGGGCCACAATTCGTGCACATATTTTTAATACCAGGAGAATGGATTTTTTTTCCTGATTATTTTTTCAACTTAGCCACTGAGGAACTATGGCAGCAGGTACCAGGAACAGGATATTGGGCTAGAAGGAACACCGCACTTCAGGATTTAGCTGTCATGGAAAAAAGAAGTTTGCCTCTTAGAGACTAGGAGAAAAGAGAAAATGCGGAGGGCACTGTGCTAGCCTCCAAGGATCAGACGCAACATTTCAGGTAACCTTGAAAGGAAGCAGAAGACCTGAAATAAAGACATTCAGTGGGATGGGTGCTTGGCTGGCTCAGTCAGTAGAACACGTGACTCCGGATTTTGGGATCATGAGTTTGAGCCCCACATTAGGTGTAGAAATTACTAATAAATAAATAAATAAATAAACAAACAAAAAAAACATTAAGTGGGAAAAAAAATTATTACCAACACCTTGGTCATCTTGAAAAAAATAAAGTGAGAAGTAAATTAATTGTTAGGCTAAAGGAGGGGGAAAAAAAATAAGAAACGGTTTAAAAAAACTCTGTAAAATGCACAAAATAAAATAAAATTTAAAAAAGCCCAAGACAAACACAAACCCCGCTGCCTTAAGTTCTCCTAGGAAGAAATATCTTAAAAAATGATAGTAATTTCCGAGCAAGAAGACTTCGCTGAATCAGCTGACAGAGGAAAAGAGATTTAAGTAGCTCCTTCAAAGCACTATGTAGAGAAAGTTGTGTGTTTTCCCACCTGGTTTTCCCCTGGGGAGACAGGCAGACTTCTGGGTCTGCAAACCTCAGAATCAGCAGAGGGTCTGGAGAGAGCTCAGAGGCTGACCTCACCTGTAGATGCCTTTACTCGTGCGGGTTTGCTCTTCTGTCTGCCCTTCTCGGCGATGAGGAGGATGCTGTATTCCTTCCCGGGTTCCAGGCCTCTCAGGACATAGGACGTGGTGTCTCTAGGAAGCTTCACATCCACCGGCTGGCCAGAGGGCAGGCTATAGTTGAGGCGGTAATGGTCAAATTTGGCTAAAGGCCTCCTCCAGAGCAGGGTCAGGTTGGTCTCTGTGGTTTCAGAAACGCGTAGGTCCCTGGGTGCGTCCATGTCTGGGAGGAAAGCAGAGAGATGTCCAGGCCTTAGGCTGGGAGGCAGGGCTGCTTTGGGCTAAGCATCCCAGCTCTGCCCTACAGGGGCTGTGTGGCTGCAGGCAACTTCCTCATCTGGGTCTGTTTTCATGTTTTGGAAGATTAAAAGGGATATAGTGGTATATGTCCATACCATGAAATACTACTCAGTTAAAAGCATCTAAAAAGAACTGACTGTTGACACAAGGATCAATTTGAATAGACCTGGGACCTTGAGAGAATTACATGGAGTGAAAAAGCCTCTCTCTGCAGGTTGCATTCTCTGTATGATTCCTTCTATGTGGCATTCTTGAAATAACAACAGCACAGAGATGAAGACTGGGGATTGCCCAGGGCTAGGGAGAGGGGGAGGGAGGGAAGGAGTTGCCTGTGGCTATAAAAAAAAAAAGGGACAAAAAAAAAAGGGACAAAAGCGACCCTAGTGATGGAACTATTCTGTGTCTTAACCATACCGATGGATGAAAAAAGCTGCTCAGGATAAAACTGTGTAGGGCTAAGTACACCCACCTACAAAAATGAGCTGCATGTACTGTCTGGTGAAATATACATAAAGCTGATAGATTGTGTCAATGTCAGTTTCCTGGTTGTGATATTGTTCAATGATTACACAATTGTTAGCCATTGGGGGAAACTGAGGGAATCCCTCTGTATCATTTCTCACAACAGAATGTGAATTGACAATTACCTCCAAAGAAAAAGATAAAAAAGAGTGTGTGGGGCAACTGGGTGACTCAGTCAGTTAAGCAACTACCTTCCGCTCAGGTCATGATCCCAAGGTCCTGGGATAGAAGCCTGCATCGAGCTCCCTGCTCACTGGGGAGACTGCTTCTCCCTCTCCCTGCCGCTCTGCCTACTTCTGATCTCTCTCTGTGTCAAATACATAAATAAAATCTTAAAAAAAAAAGTGTGTTTGTGCAAGTGATCAGCATTGGGTCCTGCATAATGGGGAAGCTCCATGAGGCATGACCTTCATCCCCTTTGCACACCAGACCCATTTTCTTCACAGTGACTGGGGGGAGGATGGAGGAGGCTGGTGGAGAACTAGAGGGAAAAGTTTTCTTTTAACAAATTTTCCAGGGGGGGGGGGAACTTGAGCAAAGAGTCAATGGCTTCAAATCATACAGCTCCTTCCTCATCGCCCTCTGCCAGAGCCTGGAGCTTCAGGATGAAAGTAAGAGCACAGTCTGTCTGAAACTATGTTCCTGCTACCTACTGTCTGTAGGACAAGGGTATAGTATAAAAGTCAGGTGTTTCCTAAAAAAAAAAAAAAAACCTCCCAGATGTGTTTTGATCAGACTGTGGTTTATTTAAAAAAAAAAAAGAAGAAGAAGAAAGAAAAAGAACTGATTATGAACTTTAAAAAAAGTTGGCAGGTTTCTTATAAAATCTGGTTCCAATTTCTCATAAAAAAAAAATCTCATTCCCCTTTAGGATCATTAAGATGCGGTGTGGTTATGTTACTTTTGAATTGGACATCTGGGATAGATGATCCTAGGGGATGCTTTCTCCTCTGTGCATCTACTGTTTCTTTCCAAATAGGTTTTCTGCCTCCTGGGCCCCAGCGTGTCTGCCAGCGCCAGCCCGGAGGTGGTGGGGACCAACGACTGTCTTACCTGTGGCCGCATTGATGGTGGCTGGGTCGCTCTCCTTGTCAGCCTTCACAGCAGACACTCCAATCCCATATTCAGTTCCTGGCCTCAAACCTAAGGGAGAATGTGCAGGTGGATATTTAGCCCCAAACTGGGAAAACTTTCCGAGGATCATGAAGACAGTCCTGAGCTGTCTGTCACTGCACCCTATGATCTCTCAGTGTCTGGTATGTTCTACAGCCTGTCTCGCTGAAGTCCAAGTGAGAGAACTGCTGGGACTGCACTTCTTTCTCTCTGTGGGGGGCTGCAAAATGGGGACATGCCCCACCCCTCCCAACCCAGTGTGTGGGTGGGCTGGGTCGGGGAGGCAGAGCTCACCTATGAGCGTGGCTTTGGTGGTGGCTTGCTGGCTCCGTGGGACTTCGACCTCGGCGTGGTCACCTCCCGAGATGGGTGCATACTTAATTCTGTAACTGTCAGGGGCCGCCTTGCCGTTCTTCCATTCCAGGGTGATGCTGTTGTCCGTCTGGGAGACGCGACGGAGATTCCTAGGAGCATCCAGGCCTGTTTGGAAGAGGAAGGGACATTTGCATTGAAAATGCTAGGCGCTAGGAGAGTGGGAGTCTGAAAATTCAAGCTAAGACATGCAACACATGCCCCTGGAGAAAAAATGGCAACACCCCCTCAACTCAGTACCCAACGGACAGATCTAACAAATACTGCATCTCAGGCACCTCTTTTGCCCTTATTTTATTTTATTTATTCGTTTACCTTTCCCCATTATTAATGTGTGTGATACTCTAGTCATTTTCATGCTCCTCAGATTTTATGCTTAAAAAAACTACACATAGAGGCGCCTGGGTGGCTCAGTGGGTTAAAGGCTCTGCCTTCAGCTCAGGTCATGATCCCAGGGTCCTGGGATCGAACCCCACATCTGGCTCTCTGCTCAGCAGGGAGCCTGCTTCCCTTCCTCTCTCTCTGCCTGCCTCTCTGCCTAACTTGTGATCTCTGTCTGCCAAATAAATAAATCTTAAAAAAAAAGAGAAAAATACACAGAAACTTACGAATAAGGTAAGTTTGAATGAGTGTAAGAACTGGTATGCCGTGCCCATCGCTGTATTTCTAATAATTCATAAGTTACTGAGCTTTGAAAAAATATTTATTGGCTCAATGATTGATGGATCTGTTGGGACTTCTAAGAAAATGCCACAGGGGTGACTGGCTGGCTCAGTCAGTATGTCTCCGTTTTCAGCTCGGGTCATGATCTCAAGGGCCTGGATGAAACCACATGTTGGGCTCCATGCTCAGCTGGGAGTCGGCTTCTGGGTTTTCTCTCTCCTCTCCCTCTGCCCCTACCCTCACTCATGCTCTCTCTCTCAAATAATAAAATCTTTTAAAAAAAGGAATGCCAGAGGCATCTTTGTTATTCATGCTTTCCATAAACTGCGTTTTATTATGGAAATATTTACATGAATTTTATTTTAATCAGAACTTCTTTTACCTGAGATTGTCAGACCAGCACTTTCCCAGTATGCTTTTGTGTGTGTGTGTGTGTGTGTGTGTGTGTGTGTGTGTGTTTTAGAAAGTTATTTGGATAGAGTTTTTTTTTTTCCTTGAAAAAGTTGATCAATTGCTACAATATTTTAAAATAAATATTTAAAGGAATGAAATTTCCCTTTCTACTGTCTATTTCCATTTCCACTGTCCGAGGAGCCTGGAAGGACCCCAGCGGAGTGGGATGGATGTCTCACAACCCTACTTTCCCTTCTGGCTGTTCACCGGAGAAGGCCCACTACCTGTTGTGAAGGTCTCCTTGGCCGGGTTGCTGGACATGTCACCTCTGCGGGAGATGAGGGACACCTCATACTCGGTGTCCGGCTTCAGGTTACCGATGGAGTACTGGTTCTCATCCTGGGTGAGATCAATGGTGGTGCGGTCGCCAGGCACATCTTTGATCCCGTAGGAGAGCTCAATGCCATCGATCTCGGCCAGAGGCTTGAACCAAGTGATCAGGGCTGTGGTGTCCGTCACATCTTTCACCTCGATCTGGCTGGGGGCATCCAAACCTGTGACAGGCAGACAGCAGAGTGGTTTCAGAGACTGGGGCCGGCGCCATGGGCTGAGCAGAGAGGGGTTTGCAGCCATCCAGCTCCATGCATGGACGGATCAGTGTCTACTAACCATTCTACCTTCTTTTGTCTTTCTGAGTCTTCATTTCCCATTTGACAAACTTTAGATAGGCAGGATGACAACTACCTTGCAGGGCTTGTTGTTATTTTGAACAGGAAAGGAGATAATATTTGCAAAGCACCGAGCGCAGAGCCTGGAGCATGGCAGTCACATGATAAGTGGTCGTTGCCCTGTTACTATTATCATTTCCATGCTCATGAGTTAAGAAACGAGCTTAGGGGGGCACCTGGTTAAGCCGTTGCCTTCGGCTCAGGTCATGATCTCAGGGTCCTGGGATCGAGTCCCGCATCAGGCTCTCTGCTCAGCAGGGAGGCTGCTTCCCTCCCTCTCTCTCTCTCTCTCTGCCTGCCTCTCTGCCTGCTTGTGATTTCTCTCTGTCAAATAAATAAATAAATAAAATCTTAAAAAAAAAAAAAAAGAGGGCGCCTGGGTGGCTCAGTGGTTTAAGCCGCTACCTTCAGCTCAGGTCATGATCCCAGAGTCCTGGGATCGAGTCCCACATTGGGTTCTCTGCTCAGCAGGGAGCCTGCTTCCTCCTCTCTCTCTGCCTGCCTCTCTGCCTACATGTAATCTCTCTGTCAAATAAATAAATAAATAATTAAAAAAAAAAAATAAAGAAACAAGCTTAGGGCCTTTTTCAGTTAAAAAAACATTAATTTACATCTGAAACTATCGATGTACTGTAAGCAGGTTAATTGAATTTAAATTTAAATTAAAAAAAATAAAAAAACAAAAAAACATTTATTTAGTCTCTCTGGCTTTTTAAATAAGCAAAAATCCCTGAATGGCTGATCAGAATTATGGAGCTCAAATGGGAGGCCACCCCTGGCTTACCCGGGTATGGAGAGTTACTTGTGAGGAAAGAATTCAGGCAGAAAGCCATGGCTTGTCCCAAGCCTCACCATCTTTGTGCCTTCACCTCAGACTCCTCCTGTCCCACCCAGCCTTGTGCTCTCACGTGCGTGTGTGTTGTGTTGTGACAGCAGGTGCGGCATGCTGTTTCTCCCCTCCTGGCCTCTGCACTTGTTCTTCCTGAGATCACCCCTCCTCCTCGAAAAATCTCTTAGTCATCCCTCAAAACCCCACTTAACCTGTCACTTCCTAACGAGATTCCTCTTTGACCCTTGTAATCAGGTGAGCACATACACCCTCCTCAGCAAGTACAAAGGTTCAGTTTATGTAAGACGGGTAAGTTCTAGGGATGTGCCCAACAACAAAGGGACCGGAGGGAATGCTACTCACGAAGAGAGCAAATCACATTCTAAGTGGTCTTAGCACAATTAAAAATAAGAGGAAAAAAAAATAAGAGAATCCAAAAAAATAAATAAATAAGAGAATCCTAATACACTTTTTTCACTGTTCTGTAACATATTTTTCTAGTTTATGTATTATTCAACGTAGATAGGGTCTAAATTCATTTATTTGGAAAGTGGGTCTTTGACCTCCTTTTCATCCCCAGCATAGTGTTGGACTTTGTCCTTTATGTCTGAATTCTCTTTTTCTAATTACATAAACAATTTTAATGCAAACATTAAAACTGAAAATTTGGCAAATGCCTAAAATTAAAATATGAAGGCATCCAGTCAAAATTTCCTTGTTTCTTCAATTTAAAAAGAGCTACGTTTGTGTTTTTAGCACTGGTTTAGGAAACAATTAGGAAAGTTCCTTTCCAATGAAAGGAATTTCAGTGTTATATAGGGAACGAGGAAGAATAAGTCCTATCTGACTGGGAGAAACCTGCAGAGTCTATCTTTTGAATTCTAAGCCTTCATCCATCAGTCTCAGCCTACAGACAATGAACCCAGAGAATGCGCAATGAAAGCAAAGTTACAATTCAACAGTGAAGCTGCCTGTCCCGTGTTCTTACGGGTGTTAGCAAGCACCCCGACCACACCTGCTCCTGTCCTTAGCAGCCCTTTCGTAAGAAGTCAGGATTGAGTCGAGCTCACTGATCACCCCCGCATCTCCCAGATTTGGATCCTTGAACAGAGGGATCTAGTACTGCTGTGGTTTACTACATACCAAGCCCAGCGCTCTGTCTTGTATGTCTTAACTCTCCTGACAACCCTGCAAGGACACTATAAACCCATGTTCCTGATGGCCGGTCATAGGCTTCAAGAAGTAGAACTTCGCAAGGTAATGTGAGCCTCGAAGCTGGAATTCACATTCAGGTCTGTTTGGGTCCAAAGCCCATACGCTTGTTCCTTTAAATATGAACGTCTCTCAAAAGCATCTAGGTGCCAGAAATGGTTGTAATACAGCCTTATACAGATACCAGTGTGAAGGAGCCAAAAATGTTTTGTCACCCAAACTTTGAGGTCCTTTAAACCTGGATAAAGTTCAGCCAGCAGTGAAATGAACACGGAAATATCTGCCCCTCAGTGCTGATATTTATGTGAGACTAGGGAATTTAGGTGTTCGGATGTTTGTCCTGCAAGAAGAATAAAGCAGTTAATCCCCAGAAGTAAATTAAAAAGCGAGGGGCAGATAAATGTGTTTTGGAGTTTTGGTGTGCCCTCTCTACAGCAGGTAAGCATTTGCTGGATCTTTTCTACGCCTTTCTGGTGATCTAATGATTTTTTCCTGTCGATACCTGCTCTCTACCTACCACAGAGGGATGGTGTCAGAATGATGGAAAACACTTGTCTATAGAGGAGACAATCTAGGGGTTGGCTCTGAGTGAGGCAAAGTGTGCAAATATTTAAATGCAAGATGTTCTTTCTTGTCATTAGTCAATAGGTTTAAATTTTCCAACAACCTCCTGCCAAAAAGAATCAATCCCTTAAACAGTTGGTACAGATGCTATCTCAAAGAAGATGGTGAGGTTTCCCAAATGGTGATGCAAAATAATTTTATTTATTTATTTATTGGTGTTCAACATTTGGCTTCTTGGTAGAACAACTCCAAATCCAGATTTTCTTTTTCTTCCTCACCAAAGGATCTAGTAGTACCAAATTCTATTCTACCTCCAAGTTCTGAAATCTTTATTATTGAGTGACATTTAACGTGTGTTCCTACTGGAGATACGGGATAAACATTCTACGTAGACCAGCGCCTCATCAGTGCCAGTGGAAAAGGGGGTGAGAGTTATAAAACTGACCCTCACTGACAATTTTGACCCTGTGGTGGCCCCCAAGTGTTCACCATGTGGCATTTGTTAAACTGATTTTGAAGCCCTAAGCCTTAGTTTCTACTCTTGAAAAAAAATAACAATAATACTTGCCCAACCTCTTTCCCAAGACCGGTGTTTCAGATTAGATGATGTGGTAGGTTATTTATAATGGTCTCTCTTACTGATCCTCCTGTACCTGTGCCTGCCTTGATATGTCACTCTGAGGCTCCTTTCATCAAGGGATGGATCTGTTTCCCGCTCCTTACATCTGGAATGGCCTTGAGATGTGCTTTGACGAAGTGAAACAGGGCTCAGCTGCTGTGTGAGCAGGCCCAGGTTGGCCTACAGAGGCCACTCGAGGCCAACCAGCCCCTAGCCCACACAGATGCAGAAACAAGCCCACTCCAAAACAGAATTGACCAGCTGAGCCCAACCCCAAATCAGCAATGTGTTGTTTCAAACCACTTAAGTTTGGGGCTTGTTCTTTACATAGCAAAACCTAGTTGATGCAGAAGCTCTGTAAGAGGGAATGTTATCCAGAGGAGGCAAGGTGGGGCATGGTCAGCTTTATCACAGGGTCCGTGCTATGAAAGGTGATACTCACGGGTGGTGGTCACCCTCTTCAGGCCCGGGCCCCGCGTATTGTTTTTCACGATGTGCAGAGAGATCTCATATTCTTGCCCGGGAGCTAGGCCCGTCTGCCGGTATGTGGTCTCTGGCCTCCTCAGGCTTTTGGTGATCTCTCCCTCATCTTCTTTATTCTGAAAGACAGGAGAGAGTCTTGGTAAGACCTAAAGAAGGTTCCAGCCTCTTCTCCTCTGTGGCTCACTCCTTCAGCATCCACTCCTTTGCTGAGCTCTCCCTAGCCAGCAGATCAGCGTGGCAGAGGATGCACAGAGGATAAGGACGCCTCTCGAGTTGGCTTCTGCCTCTTGTAAACCTCTGTACTCACTCCTTGGACACTCAAGTCAAGGGCCAGAATGTGAGAGCCAAAGCAGTCCAGCGCCACAGATTCAATCCTTCTTTTGACAGTCTGGGAAGCGAGCAACAGAGAAGTTATGGGGCTGTCCCAATGGCTGGTTAGTGCCAAAGCCTGGCCTCAGACTCAGGACCCACTTCCCAGAGAGAAGGGATACTGCAGGTCAGATATGCCTAGGGGCATCTGGAGACAGAGCTTATTTATTCTCTTCTGAGTAGATGTTTTCCAGACTATAAGGAGCAAGGGGACAGCTCAGCATCTGTTTGAGCTCACAGCCCTCAGGGCTATGCTTACTGACTTCTTAAAAATCACTTAGAATGTATTTGCAGACATGCAGGGACTAAGTAAGCACACCCCTGTCTCCCACCAGAAGTGAAGGCAATAACGTTGATATAAAAAGTCCGTAGAGCTCCCAGATGATCTTTCTGATCCTCGAGGTCAAATATGCCCGCTCCTCTGTGCCCCTTACCATATTCCGAAAGATGATCTCCCACGTTTCAAAAGCAATGTCCAGAGGATCCCACTCCACTTCCACAGATGTCTCTTTGATGGACTTGAACTTTAGGCCTTCAGGCGCAGGCAGGTCTGTCAGGAAGAGCAGAGGGAAGGATGGCTGAATGTTGGCGGTGGTGGTGGTGGTGGTGGGGTTGGCGGTGGACAAAGCGGTGATTTCCCTGAACCCCACCGGTGGGTGCCCCACCCCTGTCAGAGCTGGATTCTATTCCTGACTACTTGTGGGATGCTGTTTACTGTGAGGCAGCGTGACAATTAGCATTAGCATAGGATTAAATCCTATTAGCATAGGATTAAATCCTGGCAATTTCATATGGTGAAGCCATAGGAACCCAGGGTTTGGAATGCGAGAAACTTGGGCTCAAATCTAGGCTCTGCATTACAAGTTGTGCGTGAAGGGGCGAATTGCAGAAAGTGCTCTAAGCCTCACCTTCTTCATTTGGGAGGAAGAGGTAAGCGGGCCTGTTCTTGGGAACATTTTGAGGACTGAGTGATAGTTGCATGTCGACCACTGGGCATGGTTCCTGGCGCACAGCACATTTCAATATGTGGCAGTCAATGTTATAGTTAGCAAAAATAAGGACCAATTTCTAGCCTTTCTTTTTAGGTATGAAGGGAATTATACTGATGTTGGATTCTTAAAGGAAGAACTTGAACCCTATTTTTTTTTTTTTTTTTTTTAATATGTGGACAGTGAGCTCCATAGAAAGGAAACAGTAGAATAGAATGGGTAAGGGCATAAACCTGCAACCAGACTTCCAGGGTTTAAATCCCATCTCTGCCACTTATAAAGAGTCTGATTTGGGAGGAGATGGTGAACATTTAGTCTCAGTTTTCTCATCTATAGAAAGGGTTAATAATTGTCCTGATCTCATAGGGTTATCGTGAGTTAAATGAATTGGTAGGCAAGGGGTTTCTTTAAAAAAAAAAAATTCAGTGGGCTTAACTGGATCCCAGGGTCTTAATCTGTGCAATGATGAAAGGACAGCTCTGCTGCTTCGGGCATGAAGGGGAAGCGGTGACTTTTGGGGGGTGGGTCATGCACTGGGCAAGACAAGGGCCGCAGACGCTGCTGGGGCTTGGAGGTGGGGGTGGGTTCTGCGAACTCACACGTGGCCACTCTGGCGCTGACGGGAATGCTCTTCTTGTTTTCCAGGATGGCGAAGACGCGGATAAAGTACTCCACGCCTGGCTCCAGCTCCCGGATAGTGGTGGATGTCTGGTCCCCGGGCACGCGGAACTGCATTTCCAGGCCGTCCTCGTGGGTGGGCGTGTACATGACCAGGTACTCCGTGACCCGCATCTCGTTGTCCCAGGCCAGGTTTACAGTCTCTTCAGTCACTTCTGTCACGATGAGGTCTTTAGGAGGGGACACTGGCAGGAAGGCAAAAAGATAGCTGGGTCAGGTAGTGTTAGTACGGTCCTCTATAGATTCTCTCTCTAGGTGTGTTTGTCCCTTCCACTGCCAGTCACTGAGCCCCAATGTCCAGCTTCCATTTCCTAATATGAAATCCTCATCAAGAGCCTCCTGCTGTGATTCATTTTGAAAACCTTTGGTGACTTTCAGGCTACAGTGCTGGGTCTGCAGGCTGTCCTTCAGGTTTCTTTGTGATCTGACCCTTCCAACTTCTCTACTCTCTGGACCTTAGTTCAGATTAGGGCCGTTGGCATGGGCACATGCAGCCTGAGCTTGGCTCTCTGCTCTGAACTCGAGGTCATTCATCTTTAGCGCAGGAAGGGTTTCTGGGGCTCCTTTGGTCCAATTCTTTCATTTTCTAGGTATGAGTGAAGCAGAGGGACTGGCCCAACTTTGCTTCTCTCAGCAAATTGGGAACTCACACCTCCTCCCTGCCAGCCTGGTGTTCTTTCCAACCAGGGTTCCCTGCCTTGGGCCCATTAAACACATTTATTTATTCATATCAATGATACCTTTAATTGGGACAGAAATTCTCTGTTACAACAAGTATAGTCTGGGTGGCTAATAGGAGTGCAAAGAAGACCCTCAGTGAACACAAGCATTATCATTCTTTGTTGTATTTTCACTCAAGCCGGGTTTATTGAGCTCTTACTGTATACCGTGCCTTGTGCTGTCAGGATGGCACTCCTAGAAGGAGTTTATAATCCTTGGGATTGAAGACAGTCATAAAAAAGGAGTTAAGAGATGGGTCTACCTCGCAATTGGGATTGAAGACAGTCATAAAAAAGGAGTTAAGAGATGGGTTTACCTCGCAAGTGATTAATTAGCATTTACTCACTAGCTGAGTGTGCGTGTAGAACAGTTTTATGTAATCTCACTGTCCATTCAATTGAGCTGAATTTTTGCTCTCATCCAAATAGAGGGATTTAGGTTATTTTTGGCTCAGTGTCAGTGGGGAGTAGATGAGAAGGTTCATATTTGGCAAAAAGGCTGTTTTCATTTCATCTACCTCCCCACAGGGCACTGGGTGTTACACTCCGTGTAGACTAGATAGGTAGACTCAAATAACAGTTCTAGAATGTACCAGATAAGAGTGTTTGGGAAAAATTCTATGAGCCTCTGAGCCTTCTAATAGGCAGCCCTGTGACAGGTGAGTAACGCGGGCCCCTGCAATGGTGTGTGTGTGCTCCCGGGAATGGGCGCAGGTGTAACAGGACACATAGCTCTTCAACCCGCACCGGCGCCGCTTCCGAACCAACAGCAGGTGGCTCAGCGCCGGGACTCACCCTCGGAGCAGTCGTCCCCGGAGTAGCCCTCGCTGCAGATGCAGCGGCCCTCCACGCACTGGCCCCAGCCGCTGCAGTCATTGGGGCAGGAGCGCCGCCCGCAGTCGGGGCCCGCGAAGCCCTCCTGGCAGACGCACTGCCCGTCCTCGCAGCGGCCGTGGCCGTGGCAGTCGCCGGGACACCTCCGCTCCTGGCACGTGGCGCCCATGAAACCCTCGTGGCACACGCACTGCCCATTCACACAGCGGCCTTGGCCGTGGCAGTCGTCGGGGCACGCGAGATCTGCGCAGTCAGGGCCGGTGAAGCCGTGCTCACACTCGCAGCGCCCATCCACGCAGCGGCCGCGGCTGCTACAGTCCCGAGGGCAGCGCAGGTCCCGGCAGTCTTCCCCGGTGTAGCCGTCGTCGCAGACACACATGCCGTTCACGCAGCGGCCGTGCTGGTGGCAGTCGTTGGGGCAGCTCATGTCGCTGCAGTCGTAGCCCTGGAAGCCCGGCTCGCACACGCACTTGCCCCAGACGCAGCTGCCCCGGCTGTGACAGTCGTTGGGGCACCGCAGCTGGCCACAGTCCTCCCCGGTGTGGCCCTCGTCGCACACGCACTGCCCGTTGACGCAGCGGCCGTGACCGCTGCAGCCATTGGGACACTGGAGCTCACCGCAGTCCGCTCCCGTGAAGCCGGCGTCACACTCACACTGGCCGTCCACGCAGCGGCCGTGCTGGTTGCAGTCGGCGGGACACCTCTTCTCGCTGCAGTCAGGCCCGGCGAAGCCCGGGTCGCACACACACTGGCCCTGCTCGCAGCGGCCGTGGGCGGTGCAGGCGTTCGGGCAGCTGAGCTGGCCGCAGTCCTCGCCCGTGAAGCCCTGCTCGCAGTAGCAGGTGCCGTTGACGCAGCGGCCGCGGTCAAAGCAGTCGTTGGGGCAGATGAGCTCGCTGCAGTCCTCCCCCGTGAAGCCCTCGTCGCACACGCACTCGTTCTCCACGCACCGCCCTCGGCCGTGGCAGTTGTTGAGGCAGAGCGGCTCGTTGCAGTCGTCGCCCGCGAAGCCGTCCTGGCACACGCAGCGGCCGTCCACGCAGCGGCCGTGCTCCTCGCTGCACGCCATCGGGCACAGCTCCCGGCTGCAGTCGGCCCCCGCGTAGCCTTCGAAACACACGCAGACCCCGCCCACGCACTTGCCCTGGTCGTTGCAGTCACCGGGGCAGGCCGGCTGGCTGCAGTCCTCCCCCGTGAAGCCCTCGTCGCACACGCACTGTCCATCCACGCACTGGCCGCGCAGGTGACAGTTGCCAGGACATTCGGGCTCCGAGCAGTTGGGGCCCTTCCATCCAGGCTCGCACACACAGCCGCAGCCTTCCGCGCTGAAGTTTCCTCGGCCGCTGCAGAAGGGTCTCGTGTCCAGGCGGCCTGCAACCAGAGAACAGAGGCCCGCAGCTGAGCACAAGCAGTGGCTTACTCTGTTACCACCACGGGACCCCGATTCCAACACAGCCAGAAGATGGTGGCACCCTCAGGTCCCATCTAGCTTGAAAACTAGTTGCCTCAGGTGTGAAATCAGAGGGAACTGACATCCCCTTAGAGGAGGCGTGAATTCTTCACCTGTACTTTCTGAAACTGGGGCTCCTGGGGAAAGACTGTGTACTTATGTGTGTGTGTGTGTATGTGTGTGTGTGTGTGTTTTCCACCCTCGGGGAGGGGATCTGTAGTTTTTATCGAATTTTCAAATATACCCATGACCCTGGTGATTATAGATCACTGCCTCGTGGAATGTATTAGGCTGGGCTATGTAATTTCTCCTGCACCTAGTCAAGGTCAGGCACATAAGAGAATAATTGTTTCACCCAAGAAATATTTGTTGAACTGAACTCAATTCTGATTCTGGCTCCATAGCGGTGCTGCATTTGGAAAGCGAGTTAGATGCTCTGGATATCAGTTTCTTCATCAGTCAATGGGACCAACAGCCTGCTTCCCTGGGGTGTATCAGGGTTAAGTGAGGACATTACAGACCTACTGTTGTTCTCATTGTGATCTTCTCTTGCAGAGCTTTTTGGGTTGACTCAAGTCACTATGTTGATTTATGTGACTGAACTTTCTGATTTTCCATTACTGAAATGAGGCAGCCTAGGAATGGCTTTCTAATTCTGTCGGTACAGCTTCTAATGTGGCTCTGCCTCCACAATGCTCATGTGTGTCTAGCTTTTTCTTCCCATCCGAAAGCCTGCAGTGGTGGGTGAATCTGAGGAAGACATGGTCAGGGCTGACATGCCTCCAACTCTTTGAAGTCTGCCTCATGTCTTGGCTCAGCTTGCAGGAGTGGCTGGTGTAGTCTCCATGGAGCCAGGGAGAAGAAACAAAGCTCGCTCCATTTTCTCTGCACCCAAATACAGTTGTATTAATATGTTTTAGCTCCTTCCTAACAGCAGGGAAGAAGGCAATGAAAACAATGAGTTTGAGGGGCACCTGGGTGGCTCAGTGGGTTAAAGCCTCTGCCTTCAGCTCAGGTCTTGATCCTGGGGTCCTGGGATCAAGCCCCGCATCAGGGTCTCTACTCAGTGGGGAGTCTGCTTCCCCTTCTCTCTCTGCCTGCCTCTCTGCCTACTTGTGATCTCTCTTTCTGTTAAATAAATAAATAAAATCTTAAAAAAAAGAAAAACGAGTTCAAAAGGTGAGAATCATATGTTTTCATGTATGGCAGCCATGAGACACAGTAGCTATTAAACAATTGGATGGTGGCTACTCTGGATTGAGATTTGGTATAAATGTCAAATACATATGGCATTTCAAAGGCTTAGTTTAAAGAAAGGAATATAAAACACCTGTTAATAAGTTTTGTATTGATCCCATGCTGAAAAGTGGATAATATGGTTATACTAAGTAAAACTACTTTCATTAGAACTATTTTCACCTGTTTCTTTTTCATTTTTTTAATGTGACTACTGGAAAAATTAAGACTATCTGGTTCATGTTATATTTCTCCCGGACAGCACTGCATTCAACAATTATTTCAACCCATTCTTTAGCATTAATCCTATTATGTAACTTCCATCTGCATTTTGCCAGGGAGTTGATGGAAGTGGAAGATAAAGTCATTTGTGCCTAAAGGAAACTTACCCACCTTGGAAACCTAGAGTATGTCCTATAGTCCTCTCCACTTAGGGTGATTAGGTCTACTCTTGAAATAACTTATCAAAGTGCTTTCTCATTTTTTGGGGGGGGGGTGGGGTGGCAGAAATAAAGGTGTTCAGCTCTGATTTGAAGCTGCCAAAATTCCTGTAGCCCTGTCAAGTCTAGGCAGTGAAGATGAAGACAATTCTAAAATGGCAAAATCCCAGAGAAAAGGAAGAACCGGATACAGGCTATTATG
This sequence comes from Mustela nigripes, assembly GCF_022355385.1. Taxonomy (NCBI): domain Eukaryota; kingdom Metazoa; phylum Chordata; class Mammalia; order Carnivora; family Mustelidae; genus Mustela; species Mustela nigripes. The sequence continues at coordinate 18,550,639 of NC_081565.1, read as the reverse complement.
GGGGGGATGGGGGCGTGAGCTCTGGAGACCACAGTTGCACTCAGAACTTGTTTTTCTTATTACTCTGGTGTCATTTTATGCCAGTTAGTTAACTTTGAGTTTCAGCTGTTAGATCTGTAGAATGGGAGTATTAAACATTATCTCAAAGAGTTCTAGGAAGGGTTTAATGAGGTAATGAATTACAGTGCCTGATGCATAAGAGAGGGCTCAATGCATACTGTGATGATGGTTGTTGCTGCCATTAAACTGGAACCTTTTTTCCGGTTCCCAGACTTTGTACCACCACAGGCAGGACTGTGTCTTTGTGAGTTCAAGCCCTAACTTGATCACTTGTGGCAGGCCTGAAAATCCCACCCTCCCTCTGCGCCTTGGTTTTCCTGCCTGGACAATGAGGTGATGGGGCCATATCGGCACCTTTCAGAGAGTGATCTTTGGTCAGGAATTTCATAATATATTCTTAGGTTTTGGGGTACAGAATGTGTAGATTTCATAGTTAAATAAATGTTGGAAACTGGTCATTAAAATATAACAAGGTTTTTCCACGCAAGACTTCTCAGAGGTCTAGAAACTCCTCTGAGAAACATTTGTTAACCAGACTCTCCAAGAGCAGAACAGAGAGGGCTACTTTCTCCACATTTATTTGACCATAAAATCTCTTTTCAATGAACACTTTGTGAGGCCAGTTCCCCAGGGAACCTTTTTTGGAAACAAAGTGAGGGAGCTGGCTGTGCTCATCATTTCTCCCTTGTGGACGGCGAGGGGCTGGGTGTACCTTCAGCAGGCTGGAGACAGCAGCCGGCTCCCATGGTGCACTGCTCCCGCAGGGAAGACACCAGGGTCTCCAGCTCCTCCAGTCTGTTCAGAAGCTCCTTGACGTCGGGAGCCGCCGCGCAACCGCAGGCTCGGCGGGGGATGTTGATGCGGTGTGTGAAGACGATCTGGTTTTCCCCGTCGACCGTGTGCTCCTGGAAGCTCTCAGTGGGCTCTGATGGTGGGGCCAGGTCCTTCTCCCCACTGGCTGATTCCAGATCCACTGAGCACTGGGAACCGACAGGCAGCTTGATGTTGTAGACGTGGTTAAACACTACCGGCTGCTGTTCCTCTGGCAGAGTGACATTGACCCCGCTTTGTCGCTTGTGCCGGATGACTTTCTTCAGGACCCCACCTTCAGTTGTGAGGGTGAACAAGGCTAGGAGGATGCCCGCCAACAGCCGGGTCATGGCCCCCATGGTGGAGGTGGGTTTGGCTAGGGGGTTTTTGTGCTTTCGCTCCTAGGCTGTCTCAGTCTCAGGCAGAAGTGCGGATGTGGAAGCACAGAGGAGAATCCAGATGAGTGGGTTCCTGATCTTCTCAAAGGAATTCTCTTCTACAAGGAAATGAGGGAAAACAACAAGCTTGTTAGTATCCATTGCTAATTGACTCTATTGAATATTGTCATTCTGAGTGAATTTTGATGTTCTATCTCCTGCGTTGGAAGTTTTCCTGATACTCCTCCAGTATTGCCTATAGTGTTGATACAAACTGGCCTTTAGAAGAATATTGCTGTCTTGAAGGAATGATTTTCACTTACTTTTCAGCTTCTGGAAATATGGGGAGATGGCAAGGAATAGAGAAAAGGGCAAAACTTTGGAACGGTATAGACCAGACCTGGATTTGGATCTCAGCTCTAGCTCTGTGCCTTTGGGTAAGTCATGTAACTTTTGTCCTATTTCTCTTTCTGTGCAGTGAGTGGCTAATGTCAGAGTTAAAATAATGATATAAGCAACAATATGATAAGTAGAAATCTTTCATAGATTTACGAATCCTTTCAATCTTTCCTCAATGAGCCTACTGAATGAGTCATTGTAGTGCCAAGAGGCCATAATCACAGTAGATGTTCAGTATTTCCTGCCTCTTATTATTTGTCCTCCAGTCCCAATTTAGCAGAGCAGCATCTGCTGGTTCCCCTCCACCCTGGGAGGCAGAGGTTCAAACAATGAACATGCTAGAAGGCAAGGCAAGTTTTAATTCCAGTCCACTGCTTCTTAATTGTTATGTCACCACGGGAACAGCCCTTTTGAGCCTCAATTTCTCTTCTCCTTGATCTATTTCTAAAACCTTAAAAAGTCAGGTGTTTTGGAGAACCTGATAGAATGTTTCTAAAGCAGTTGTCCAAACTATGATTGAGGGCAGGAGATGGCTCAGAAAGAATGTCCATGAATCTCTGATGTCTTCTCCAATCTGCAAGTATTTACACTATTCTCACTGAGTGTTATGGACTAAATCCTGTCCTCTCCTTTCCCCAAATTCATATACTGAATGAAGCCTGAACTTCTCATGGGACTATATTTGGTGATAGGGTCTGTAGAGAGGTAATTAAGTTTGAAAGAAGTCATAAGAGTACATCCCTAATCTGTTAGTGCTAGTGACCTTAGTAGAGGAGGATCACCAATGTGACAGAACTCCCCCTCTCCCTCTTTCTTTCTCTCTGTGCACACAGGAGAGGTCGAGTGAGGACAGACTGAGAAGGCAGCCATCTGCAAGCCAAGAAGAGAGGCCTCACCAGACTGAATTTTCCAGCACCTTGAATTGGAACTGTTATCCTGTAGAATATGTAAGAAAATAAATTTTTGTTGTTTAAGTCAAAATAATGGTCTGTGTTATGTTTCTATAATAGCCTGAACAGACTAATAAACATATTGTGTTTTCCACAATAGTCAGAGTTTTGTGGAGGTAGAAATAAACAAGACCAAGTGGCTACCCTCAGAGGTCTTAACATTAGAATTATAAATAAAAGGGAATCACACATTTAATACTTAAGGAACAAAGTAGGAAGGAATGCAAATGACTGATTTTGTGGTATAGGGTACTACTGCTTATGGAGTGTGAAACAAATGAAAAGAATTGTCGAAGAATGGTAGTTGGAAAGGATAGAATCTAAACTAAGCCTTAAAAAGAGAGAGGATAAGATACCAACAGAGTATGGAGGAGATTATGTCATTGAGAGGCAGTTCCTAACTTTGCTAAATTGTCTTATTCATCTGTCTTATGACTATTTATCTGTATGGACAAGCAAGGTAGCTGGAGCAAGGGCTGTTGTCAAAGGTGGTTGGGAAATTCTTGAGTGGATAGGAAGACATGGCTAAACCTTAGATGGTTATAAATTGACCTAAGTATGCTCTGGATGCATGTGGGAATGATATGTACATATACATATACATATACACATACATATACATTCATTCTCCTATTTAATTGGAAAATACTCCTGAATATAGTTCAAGAAAATAGTTGAGATGTATTTGGTTTTTAATTGGTCACTTTGCAAATTGGCATTTTTCTATGCCCATGTTATTCTTACACTTGCTTCTTCAGAGATGACCATGTATGTCAATTAGATGCAGTATTTGGAATGCTTATTCTACAGAGGTCCTCCAACTTTTTTTTTTCCTCCAGAAAGATCTTATCCCAATGATAGAATGTATCAACATGATTCCACGTGATTGCCTCCTGCAGGACAACAGGAAGTCTTTGTGAAATCTGGAGCAGGGTGATGGTAGGGAAAACTGAAACAGTAGGACTGAGCACAGACAGGTCTGGGGACTAGAAAGCACTGGCTGTGCATTTAATCAATTCCTACCCACACATCTCCATTACGTCCTAATTATATTCATACTTGAGATTTTACCATCTATCCATGCAACAGCTACTTTGGGCATCTACTCCCTGGTTAGGCAAAAATAAACAAACCCCCCAAACAACAGCAACAACAACAACGAAAAGGAAACAAACACTTCTTTTGAGTATGCTTTCTTATTCAAATTAGTTTCCTAAATAAGAATGTGTGGATCTCTGATGTAGGCCAGCCCACTGAAAAAAATTATTATGAAGAAGAGAAACTTGGCAAGTTCTTTTCTTTTAAGCCAGCATAACCCATCTTATTTGTTTACTGGACGAATATTCATTAATTGCACACTCTATTGCAATCACTTCAACTGTCTTTGCCTTCCACAAAGTCCTTCCTTCCACCACTTTCTTCCCAACAATTCTTAGTTTTCTCTTTCTTTCTTCTTCTTCTTCTTCTTCTTCTTCTTCTTCTTTTTTTTTTTTTTATGAGGAAGGGCCATGGGCCAAGCTTGAAATGCTTTTGGACTTTCATCCAACACTTTTTTGTGTGTTGCTAAATGACTTAAATTTCCATCTAAAAAGGCTATTAAAGCTGCTGGTTGAGACTCTGAGGCAATGAGTCTAGGGTAATAATGACCAGAGTATGGGTTGAGTGAGGATTTTTCACTGTCGTATGTCAGAGACTTACACTGGCACAGCCAAATGCTGCATTGTTTGGAGGAAGGAAATATGATTCTTGAGGGTTTTGTATTTTGCATTGGCTCACAGTGGTCTGAGGGCAGGATATTTTTTGTACTTTGGAAAAGACCCATTACATCTTTGGTGTGGAGGAAAGTGCCTTGGCTTAAAAATTAGACACACCTGGGTTCAATGCCACTCACTAGCTCTGTGACTTTGACAAGGGACTTCTCTCTCACCATGACCTTATTTGTAAAATGTGAGTGGAAGTCTTTCCAAAGGGAATTATGGATTAGAAATTTGTCCAGAAAGCATCCAGCATGGTGACAGGTCCATAGTAGGCACATATTTAAAAGGAGCTGCTGGGGCACCTGGGTGGCTCAGTGGGTTAAGCCTTGCTTGGGTCCTGATCCCGGGATCCTGGGATGAGCCCTGAATGGGCTTCCTGCTCAGTGTGGAGCCTGTTTCTCCCTCTCCCTCTGCCTGTAGCTTTCCCTGCTTGTGTTCTCTCTGTCAAATAAATAAATAAAATCTTAAAAAAAACCTTTTTTTTTTAAAGAAACTACTGTTTTGTTGTACTCCTAAGAACAAAACGTAGCCGTGAGTCCAGCTCAATAGCTTTTCCTTTGCTTAAGCTTGAGCTTGACCTCTGCACTGAGTCCTGTCTTAAACTCTATAGCAACCTGGATTTAGATGAAAGAGGCCCTGTAGAAACTGCTGATGGGGAAGGAGGTAAACCTTATGAAGATAAATTTTTTAGTACTGGAAATATTTACATCAGAGAGGAAAAAGATAGGGAGCAAATAATAACTTTTAAAAATGTAAAATATTCTCATGCAGACAACTGGCTGGTTAATGTCTCCCTTGAGGATAATTACTTTAGACTGTAGTTGTGATAATTTAGGTTAGACGTGAAGGGTCATGTTCTGACAGTAGGGCTTTTAAAATTTCAGAATGAACAACTTATCCTATAGAGACTTTTAAAAAACACAAGCAGATTCTTATCTTTATAGGAAGAGACCAGGCAATGGAAGGTCTGGAAACTATCTTGCAGGAGGAACGAGTGTGGATTGTGTGTGTTTAGCCTTTATTTGAAAAAGCCAGGGTTGAGAGGGACAGGATGACCACGTATAAATTCTAGGGAAGTGGGATCTGGCTAGTCCCTTATGTCCTCAAAGGACAGAACAAGGGCCAATGCATGTTTATGTTGGGGTGGGGAGGAGGGATGGTTACAAGAAGGCAAATTTCAGCACAACAGAAGAAATATTTTTCTACTTGGAACTCTCCAATAGAAAGAGCTTCTTTGAGAACACAGCACCACCCAAGGCACTGGAATGTAGACTTGTGTTGAAGAACACAACTTCTGTAGACACACTGTCTTGGGTTTGAGTCACTGTTCAACTTTCTCTTTCTTGGGTAAAATGCTATCTCCTAAGCCAGAGTCACATCATCATTAAAATG
>NC_081565.1:18219155-18244794 GCF_022355385.1 Mustela nigripes | reverse complement strand
AGCCGCTGCCTTCAGCTCAGGTCATGATCTCGGGGTCCTGGGATCGAGTCCTGCATCAGGCTCTCTGCTCAGCAGGAAGCCTGCTTCCTCCTCTCTCTCTGCTTGCCTCTCTGCCTACTTGTGATCTCTCTCTGTCAAATAAATAAATAAATAATCTCTAAAAAAAAAAAGAAAAAGAAAATATGTCTATTCTGTTGTTGTTAGTTGGAGTATTGTTAGTTGGAGTATTCTGTAAATGTTGATTAGATATTATTGTTCAAAGATATTGTGAATTCTTCTATATGCATCCTGATTTTCTATTTGACCAATCACTTGTTGAGAAAGAAGTGTTGAATCTTCAACTATAGTTATGGTGTTGTCTATTTTTCTTTTCAGTGCCATTAGTCCCTAGGGCTTGGTTCACATACCCCTCCCCCCTCCTTCCTTCCCTCTCTCCTTCCATTTCCTCCCTCCCTTTTTCCCTTCTTCCCTCCTTTCTTCTTCCCTTCCCTTCCCTTCCTTCTTTTGACTGTTTAGATTAGGAAATTTCCACTATTCTGCCTCCCATTCACGGATTCGTTCCTTAGTGTTCTCCGTTTTGAGCCTACCCCTGATTTTCCCATGTCAGCTATTATATATTTCTGTTCTAAGATTATCACTTGCTTCTTCATTTTTTCTATTCCTTTGCTAACTCTTTCTGTTTTATCATTTGCTTAAAACTATTTGTAATTTCACATTACAGTAATTCTATTAGGGCTGCATTAAAATCATTGGCAGATAATGATAACATCTCTGTCTCCTCAATTTTGGCATCTACTGATTGTCATTTCTCATTCAAATTGACGTCATCTTGGCTCTTGGTATGACAAGGATTTTCATTTGATATCTGGAGATTATGTTGTAAAATTCTAGGTCTTAATTAAATCTACTATCTATTTATCTATTTTAAAGGAGTTTTTTTTTTAAAAGATCTTATTTATTTAAAGAGAGAGAGAGCATGTGCAAGCAGGGGGATGTGCAGAGGAAGAAGAAGAGAGAAAATCTCAAGCAGACTCTGTACTCTGGAGTAGAGAGCCTAAAGCAGGGCTCCATCTCATGAGAGATTATCTGAAATCATAAAATGAGAGGAAATCAAGAGTTGGACACTTAACTGACTGAGCCACCAGGGGCCCCTAAATCTACTATTTATTTATTTACTTATTTTTTAAAGATTTTATTTATTTATTTGTCAGGTAGAGAGAGCACAAATGGGGGAGCAGCAGGCAGAGAGCGAAGCAGGTTCCCCATTGAACAAGGAGCCTGACACGGGACTTGAACCCAGAACCACAGGACCATGACCTGAGCCGAAGGCAACCACTTAATCAACAGAGCCATCTAGGTGCCCCCTTAAATCTACTGTTTAAACAAGAACTGGCCTTCTCTGATATTGTTCTGACTAAAGAGAGAGAGTACCATTTTGTTACTGCCAAATGGAGGTAAAAGCCTAGGTTCCCCACTTGATCTCTGTTTATAACCAAGACTGGAGGTTCATCATTACTGCCAGGCATGAATCTGGCTCCCTATGCTATTTCCATGGTAACTTCAGTGGGGGTGCCCTCACTATGCTGGGTGAGGAAAGTCCTGCCTCCCCACTAGGCTTGCTCTGGCACTGTCTGGTGCAGAGGGGAATGGTGGATTAGAGTAGAAATTCAGGCCTCCTTTATAGTCCCAAGTGACATAATTCGAATGGCTTTACATTGGCTGGTGGGGGATGGGGGGAGACTTTCTCTGATATGGTCCCCAGGCTTGGGTCTTGGTGTGTTTTGTTACAGTGCTATGAGGCTGGTAATCCAGGCTGCTCCTTGCTAGGTATTGGCATGGGGGTGGGGTTGCCACACCACCTTTGCTGTGGTGTTCAACTGCAGTAGGTTAGTTATTGCCTAAAATCTTTATGTCTTACTTCCCTGTCCCTTTCCTGGTCCCTTGACTGAGAGAAGAAGCTTCTGTTGGGGCTTTCTTTGACTGTATCCATTGGCATTTTTGGTTTCTGTCTTCTTCATCTTCCAGTTTTATACATATGAGACAAAAAGAAAACCCAGGTTATTCATCTTACTGTTCCTTTGAGTCCCGAGGTCTCTGGCTTGTCTGCCTTCTTACCTTCAACTTTCAGAATCTTATGTGTATTTTATGTACAATGTCTAGAGTTTTTAGTTGCACTAATTAGGAGAAAACTGGGACTAGTCTATCTTCCTGCAGGTGAAGTCCTTTATCAATAATCTTAAACTGTCATTTTGAATGCTTATTACCTAACTCCAGGCACAATATGATATTCTTTTTTTTCAGACTTTACATGTTTAGAGCAGTTTTAGGTACTATGATATTATTTGTACACATTATTTTGCCCTTTTATAAAATGGATGAGATATCATTATCTCAATTTAATGGGTGAGGCCTGAGGTTCAGAGAAGATAACAAGCTTACATAAACAAAAAACAAAATCAGGATTTAACCTTAATACTTTTTTATTTTCTAAGCTGACTCTTTCAAAGTCATGCTGTTAACTCTGCTCTATATAGAATCATTGGTCTACATCTGGAATTTTTGGAGTTCCCAGTGACTGAAAGAGAAACTCTGAGAGAGAATCATAAAAATGGTAAGTCATCCAGGAATCAGGACACATGAAAGAAAACTGAAAGAGAATGAATATTGGAGAGAAAAAGACTGTGTTCACACATCTGAACAATCTTCACATGGATGACACATTTGAACTCTTCTGCAGGTCTCAAGAGAACACGAGCAGGACTAATGATTAAATGTTGCAAGAATCCTGGGTTCAGTTTCATTATAGGAAGAACAGTTACAGATGTCTGAGATAAAGATAGATTGTCTCTGGTGGCAATGAACTCCATCCCCACGTGAGTCCAAGCAGGAGCAGGATTAATGTCCTGTGGCTTAACAGTATGCACAGGTTTGGCAGATATGACCTCAAACCCCCTTTCTCTTACCACCTTTAATGCAGGCTCTCTGGTATGTACCAGCTATGTGATACTGGACATATTACCTCTTTCTAAGCTTAAAGGGGGGATAAGCTTAAAATGGGGATAACAATCATACAAGCTTCACAAGATGATTATGAGAATTGGATGAGATGGTAGGTGTAAAATGTTTAGTGCTGCTCCTGCCATATCGAAAGTACGGTGGTGATGATGATGGTGGTGGTGGTGGTTAATATTGTGGGTTCCAAGGGTACTCTAGGCAGGTTCGTTGAAGAGTTCACATTTTTGTTGTAGAGACAGAGGCCAGGGAACTGATGAAGAGAGTCTTAAACATTAAAAATAGATGTAAGTAATGAAAATTTTACTATACTCTACCTGTTCATGAATATTTTAGTATTCTAAAACTGACCTGAACTTAACATTGGTACTCAAGATGTCTTGCATTTGGGATACACCCCTGCACAGAGCAAGTACAAAATGAGTGTACAGGTGTCCAGTTATATGGTAATTCAAGTCCCTCAAAATTTGTCCATCATATGAGCCAGATGGATTCTGCCACCACATTACCATTTGATCTTTGGCAAGCCTCTTAGTATCACTTTGATTCCAACTTTCTCTTTCACAAAATGAGATTTACGGAAGGTCATCTCTACGTTTTGACCCTGCCCTGGGGCTTGGTTATTTTTCACGTTGGAATGAACCCACTTACTTTATAAGGGTCAGAAAAACTCCATCACTCAATTGGCCAGGCTCGTTTCTTCCTATTGTCTTTCTCAGAGTCACCAATCAAGGGAATTCACATTATCAAAGCCTGCACTCCAGCCAGATTCCATTCTCATTTTGTTTCAGATTCAGAAGCAGTGATTCATGGACCACTGCTGTCCTTGTTGGGATTCACTTTCTTAGATGAATTAGCTATTCCCAGCATTTCTTCTTGCAAAATTCTTGACCCTGCGGTGGGAGGGGGGTGGGGATGTCGGTATTACTTATTTCACTTTCCTCCTAAGAGGAAAAGGCTTCAAGGAGTTTGAGAATTGGGGTTGGTTCCCAATAGACACTTTCACACTTAGATCACTTCTAATGATGAAATATTTTCCAGACAATCTGTTTGAGCATTTCCATCCATGTAAGCACTGTAAGCATCAAAGAGGTGCCTGCTTCCTTCATAGGAGCTTTACAAGAAGTCACAGTCTTCCGATAGTGCAGGGGTATGCCTGCTTATAAGAGCTACTTCCAACCAACTCTGTAGGTCAGGTGGTATACATCTTTGGAGAAAACTTTACTGCTATGACCAGTCCTCCAGTGGACAATACCAATGTTTCCTGGCAACTCAAACTGAAAATTTTCCCCTCTCTCATTCCTCACCATCAGTTGGTCTCTGTGCCCAGTCCATTCTACTTTCTAAATTTGTTTTCTTTCTTTCTTTCTTTCTTTCTTTCTTTCTTTCTTTCTTTTTTCTTTTTTTAAATATTCAGCTCCTCTTCCCTACGAACACTTCCAGTTCAGTTATAAATCCAGGTACAGTCATCCCTAGTGCCCATCCTAGTGCCAGAGCAAGCAGCACAGTGGCTCAGTAAAGAGTGTCCAAGTAGCATATCACCCACGAAGCATGCTGGGATTCACATAATCTACCCTATTCTCCTTTGTCAATTTTATTTCTCTCCAAGAACCTCTGTGCACCCAAAGTTCAAAGCACTGAACTGGTATTTCATCAACACACCATATTCTTTTACTTTTCTGGGTTTTTGTAATTCTATGTCCTTTGTCTATAATACCCTTCCCCTCGAAATCCCACACCTAGCAAACTCGTTCTTCACCTGAAGAACTGCTTTAACTCTAACTTTTTCTGTTTTGCCTTCCTTGATTGCCTAGGTGATATTTTTTTTCCTATCTTCTCATTGTGCCTTAAAATATATATAGTGTTATGTTTATTTTATCACTTTTCTCTTATAGACCATAGACACTAGAAGGAAATAAATACTATCTTTTTTCTCTTTTTATGTATAGATGTAGTTATTTTTTAATGTGTTAAAATTTAACAAATTTGTATTTCTTTGTGGATAACCAACTATCTGTTCATCAGATGTGAGAGCATTTTGAGAAAAGTGACTCTGACTTTTTAAGAAGGTAACGATGCATAAGTGGAGCCTTTGCTGGTGGCCAGACTATAAAACTGCTAGAGGTTGTTAAGGCTTCATTTGGAAGTTGATTTCATGCTACCCATGGTTGTTAGCAAACTTTGCTCCTATATAAAGTCCCGATTGAAGCAGATTAGTCATCAAGGAAGGAGGCATGCCTGCATTTATGACATTTATCATCCCATTCTGTTTATGACCATGGATGGAATATTTTGACAAAAATATATATCCGGAGGAAGTCAGGCCAAGAGTCCACCATCTCTCCTATCCCTGGAATCCCAGGTATACTAGCAGTATATCCCAGTTTCTACAAGCAGTAGAAACAAAGCTGCATTAAGCCTTTAAGTTCAGGTAATGGGGATCTGGGGACTAGGATCATTCACACCAGGAGGAAGAGCACGCAGGTACCTGGAACTCAGGGTTACTGTCCCTCTGCATGGTGACAGTACCACTAGATGGTGTATTTTGGTGGAGAGTATAAGCAATTCTGTTTGTTGTAGCCTTGTTGAAAACGAACGAATAAAGGAAGAATGAGCAACAGAACAATGGAGAATAAGGAAAGGTAGGTTCTAAAAGTGACTGACCAGCAAAGAAAATGGCAACTGAAAAAAAAAAAAAAATGAGGGCTTTTTCAGGTATCCTCATAGAGGACATCAGCATGTAATTCCTGGTTCTCTGGAGTTTCAGTACCTGCGGAGAAGAGATGGACTGTGAAGAACTCTCCCGCCTTTCTATTGCTCTGTCCCTTCTTCAATTTCACTCCCCACCCGGAGATCGGAATAGTTCTTTCCTAGTGTTAACTCAAATACACCTCTTCCACAAAGCTTCTCTGATAATATTTCATAGACCCTAATCCACATCACTCCCCTTCCAGGCACATGGGTCATGTGGTGTGGTTCTAGGAGCACCCCCCAGAAAACACCTTCTCCCTTGCTAATTGTGCAAAACTGATAAGCTTGCTTGAGTTCTCAGTAGCTCATAAACTCTGACCTAAGTTTCCATGAGAAAATACAGATTCTATTTCACACAGAAGTGCAAAAGGCTTATGTCATATCCTTTTCTGATATTTGCTCTGATAGAGATGCCAAAAGGAAAAGACAGAACTAGACACTTGTTAAAGGTGGAAAGATGAAGCGCCTGGGTGGCTCAGTCAGTTAAGCCTCTGCCCTCAGCGCGGGTCATGATCTCAGGGTCCAGAGATTAAGCCGTACACTGGGTTTCTTGCTTAGCAGGGAGCCTGCTTCTCCCCTGACCGCCATTCCCCCTGCTTGTGCTTGCTCTCTCTCTCTCTCTCCCTCTCTCCTCCTTCTCTCTGTTAGATAAATAAATTAAAATCTTTTTTGTTTAAAAAAAAAGAAGTGGAAACACAGAGTTTTCCAAGCTATTGTAGGAGAGAGTCTCCAGAGTCTCCATTGCCCAGTACAGACTCAGCCAGCTCCAACTAAGACAAAGGTAGCTAAGTTCTTTGTTTGTTTGTTTGTTTTTAAAGGAGGAGAAAAAGGAATAGAGACTATGGAGAGGAGAAAAGGGGAACCAAAAAGTCACAAGGAACTGGAAAATAAAAGGTAGGTAAGTATAGAATTGCTGAAAATGGTCTGATGATGGGTTGGGACAAAGTACATTTTACAGTTTGGCAGCCTTGCATTTTCTTGAGCTAAGGCTCCGCGTGATGGCTGGGATCATCTTTAGGGACATAAGCCTAGCACAGGTGGAAGTCAAGTTAAAATCTAGTCAAATATCTTAGCCCAGTGCTTGGGCAACTCCTTTGTGCTGCTTGGAAGCTCACAGTTTGCAGAAGAAGGAGCAGAAAATGCTTAAATAAATAAGGGAGGTTTTATAGTGGGAAGTATGGGAGACAGAATGGTCCCCAGAGATGTCCACATCCTATTTCCTGGAACCTATACTGGGTATATTATAAAAGGGAGTGTCAGAGTTAGGGGCGGTGTGATGACAGATCCAGAGAGAGAAAGAGAGAGATCTGAAGAGGCTGCTGACCTTCATGGTGGGGAAGGGACCGGGGCAAAGGAGTGAGTGTAGCCTCCAGAAGAGGAATTAGGCAAGGAAATGGATTCTCCGCCCCACTGATACATAGATTTTAGCCTTGCAAGACTCATTTCAGACTTCTGACAGCCAGAAGAGTAAGAAAATTAATTTATGTTTTTGTAAGTCACTAAAACTTGCCTGTGTTTGTGGGTCATTTGTTGCAGCAGCAGTAGTATGACACAAGACAATAAACATGGACCTCAAGCTGCCCATTTCGCCAGTCCCCCCAAACCCTTGCACCACATCCGGAGGACTGTGACATACAGGGGACTGAAGGAAAATGTGTAACTGGAACTCGTTCCCAGGAGCACAGTTTCTTGGTAAAGTAAGAACACGGCTGATATTCATTGCCCAAGAATGTGGCATTTTGCTGTGTTGCTTGCAGTTTTGATATTAATAGGAATGATCTTAATGTGATCATCCTTTTATCATTTGATTGCATTTCCTTGGTGAAGCAAATGACTCCCAAGCTCATTGACATTTAAAGACAGAGTGTATGCTCCCTAGTTGGTGTACTGAAACAGGAAAAGGTTGGGGTGATTCGTGCAGAGAAAGCTCATTTCTAAGCTATTTCTGTCGACTTTCACATCTGCCAATAATCTCTCTTCCAAAAGCAATATTGGCTGGGGCACTGGAAGAATGTGCTAGTCTTTTCAGACAGGCTGAAAACTACCGGCAAAGTTTACTGAGCAGCCTTGTTACTAAAGCCACAGAGATGATAATTCTTTTCCTCCGGGGAAATCATATGTTCCCCTTCATTGTTACTTCTCGCCTCTACTGCACAGGTTCCAGTGGTCAATGCTTAGCATGCAAAGTCCCAGAAACGTGGACCTGCATATTTTATCAGCTTCCTCCCACCCTGAGTCTCCGTTCTGTTCCCTACCAGACCTCATTCTTTCACATTGATGTAACTAAGTTACAGACTCAGGTTTTAAGTAAAATATCAGGGTGCAAATAATTGCCATGATAATCACCGCTACTGGAAATAAAGAGCATCTTATGTGCCAGGAACTGTGCTGGGCATTTTGGATTTATTTCATTTATTTGACCTGAGTTTTCATGTATTCAGTCTGACATTAGTTAATGTTGTTTGCACTACTGGTTAGAGCCAACATGGGTCTTGGAAAGTAAGAAGCTAAGATTCCTAAGAACCGGTAGTGTTTCAGGAGAGTAACGTATGCTTCTGCTCTTGTTGCCCTAAGAAATAGAGCCATTTCTCTTAGTGCAGAGGCAGATGAGGGATGTCACAGTTGGCATATAGAATGAATGATGTTCAGTGTTTATTGAGGAACATATGTGCGTACCAACAGTTTGAGACAGTCTTTGTAGATCAGGCTTTTTAAACACATGGAGTGTGACCTCTGGAATTATACTGTCCAGTTTGGTCCTGTCTCCACCAATTCATTCACTCATGCTTTCTTCTATTAACTCAACGTGTATTTGTCACCACTCATGAGAGCGTCCACACCTCCGAGAATCGGGGCTGGTATGCAAACAAAAGAAAGTTGGTTCTTTCATGAAGTTTATATAATGGTGGAAGAAACAGACAAAAGCAACATCAACAACAAAACCCACTTATATAATATAGACAGATGGTGTTAAATGCTAAGTGGGAAGTGAGGTAGGGGAGGAGATAGGGAGAAACAGGTGCATCAGAGAAGAAATCTCTGGAGGTACTACCATTTGAGCAAAACACCCAGATGGAGTGAGAGCAGCAGGCCATGTTTCTTTCTGGGAGAAGAGAGTTTCAGGCTGAGGAACAGCAAGTGCAAAGGCATCCCTGGTGTTGTAAAGGGTCTACAGCTAATGGCTTGGGTTCGGTTGCCCTGATTCCCTTACTAATGATTCATTAAGGAACTGTTCTCAGGAGGAACCTACAAAGGGAGTAAGGAAGATAGGGGAGGAAAGTGTGAGAAAATAGGCAAAGTCCAGGCCTTACTTTGATCTTTTCCTGGATAAACTCCATTGGCCTCTGTCATGACAGGCAAGAGGGCTAGTTCCAGGTGCACAAAGGCAGTACTTTAAAGACGATCTCTGGGGTCAGTCCAGGGCTGAAGGATGAGCACAGAGAACCAACAGAAGGACTCATGGGTATATGAGTGGAACATCAGCTGTGCCCCTTAAAGCCAACATACTAGAGCAAAGTGAGAAATAATAGGGCGTGAAAGCTGTCAAGGAGGTGGCCAAGGACCCATCATGGAGGGACTTTGGATTTTTACATTATTAGTAATGGGAAGCCTTGAAGATATTTTGGGTGAAAGAGTGGCATGATGGGATTTACATTTTAAAAGGATCAGTTAAGCTGCTGTGTGAATCATAGACTCAGGGGAATTAGAGCAGAAGCACCAAAGACTGTAAGGAGGCTGTGGTAGCATTCTAGGGGGATTATGACCTTGGATCTGCACTGTTCAACACAGAAGCCACTGGCCAAATATGGTTACTGAGCGCTTGGAATAGGGCTCATTCAAAATGACATGTGCTGTAAGTGTAAAGTACACATCAGACATCAAAGTCTTAGCAGGAAATAAATATACAATACCTCACAAATATTATTTTGTTTTGATCACATGTTCAAATGGTAATATTTTGCTCAAATATCTTCAAACAAAATACTAGTAAATGTGCGAATTACATTACTAAAATATGTTATTTAACTGTTTCTTTTTACTTTTTAAATGTGGCTATCAGAAAATTTAAATTCACCTGTGTAGTTGGCATAGTATCTCTGTTGGACGTATCAGTTTAGACTCATGGTGAAAAGTGCTTAGCTTCTGTAGATATTATAAAAGTAGAGAGGATAGAATATGCTAATGGAGAGTATGTAGGGGTGTAAAAAGTATACTGGATGATGGTGACATTTTCCAAGATGAAAACCACTGGGGCTGGGGAGGATACTGGTGATGACAAGAAATGGAGTTTGGTTTTGGTCTTAAGTTGGGGATGTCTAATGGACCTTGAAATCAAGGTGATGAATGGATGGTTGGACGTGAGTCTGGAGTTCCCTGGAGAGATGATGACTAGAGACTTAAGTTTGAGAGTATTTAGTAAATAAATAGTTTTTAAAGCAATTGGACCTGAGGCCATCACCTGTGGAGTGAGTGTAAAGAAGAGGTATGTTGACTAAAGCCTGATGCAGTCAATCTTCAGAAAGATTAGGAAGTAGTAGGGCTCTTAGAGATAAATCTTGCTAGTTGTCTGAACTTGGTCAATTTCCTTACTTAAGCCTTTGTTTTATTACCAAAAAAAGGGCCTAATAATAGTATAGGCTTTATAAAGTGGATAAGAGAAGTAAAGGGATAATATATATCCACACCTAGCATAGTATCTGGCAAAGACTAATATCCTAGTAAACACTAGTTATTGTATTCTCCCTTTGATAGGTGTCTTACTGGATCAGTCACCAGTAACAAAGAAGTCTCCAATTCTGGGGTGCTTGTCCGTTTTTTTCTAGTTGGGGAAAAAGTAGTATTTTTGTCTGCCCACCCTGGGAGGCACAGAGCGAGGTACCATGTTTACCACTCTGCCTCTGCTGCCCTTTGGCCCTTTTTCAGATGCAGATGACATATCTTGACAGGAGTGGAATGAATATCAGTGGGAAAGACTGCTTCATTTCTTTCCAAGAACTGGAAGGAGAAAATTCAAATTTAGGACCTTGAGCCAAGGAGGTCCAGGAACCACACTGTTATGGCTGGAGAGGCAGCTGAAGTGTCTTCCTGGTAGGCCCAGCAGAAACACTAGCCTAGTTAAGCAAGTATCCCAAAGGCCCATCCCTGGGATGCTAATTTGGTGGGGAGGGTAAGAGGGAGCACACTGGAATGGAGATCACTTAGAGCAATTCTATATCGGCAACTGTGATGGGGAGAATAAGGTCTGCCTAAACATGTCCATGTCCTAATCCTCAACCACTATGAATGTGGTATCTTACATGGCAAAAAAGACTTTGCAGATGGGATTAAGTTAGGGGTAAACATGGGAAGGTTATTCTGCATTAGGCTGGCAGGCCTAATGTAATCACAAGGGCCATTATAAGAGGGAGGCAGGAGTTGTTGAGTCAGAGAACCAGATGTGAAGGTGAAGCTGAGGTGAGGGGCAGAGAATGAGAGGGGTTTGAATACGCATGCTTCTGGCTTTGAACAGAGAGGGAGCGGACTTGAGTCCAGGAGAGCAGCAGCCTTCAGATGCTGGGAAAGGCAAGGAAACCGATTCTCCTCTAGATCCTCCTAAAAGAACCCAGTCTTGCTGACGTCTTGATGTTAGTCCACTGAGACCCATTCTAAACTTCTGAGCTCTAGAACTCTAAGATAATACAGGCGTGTTGTTTTAAGCTACGTCGTTTGTGGTCATTTGTCACAGCAGCAGTGAGAAACACAGTAACCCTTAGAAGTCAAGGGCTATGAGTCAAAATCATGGTGAAACCGAACCCACCCAGGACTCAGTTCTCTAATAATCTCACAGATCTGGAACACAGCTAAGGAGAAAAGAAACAAAAGGGTTCAGAGGCATGCAAACAAATGATATTTATAAACTAAACTAAAGCCCTCAAACCTTCCTGGTGCCTCAGTCCATACACCACTCTTTCAACAAAAATTCTACCAACCTGGCCTGCCATAGAGGGGCATCATGTTAAAAATAGGGGGAAGAGCTGCTCAAGGAAAAATATTTGATAGTGGTGAGAGGAATAATGGCCCCCAGCCTCAGGGGTGTCAGGAGGAGGGATGTGGAAGAATATCTCCCAGAGCTCATTCAGGTAGAATAGTCCATGGAGGACAGATGAGAGCATCCGTACACTACATATATTAAAAGTAATAAAAATAACATAAATACTCTTCTTTCTGAAGTTCCAAGAAGAAAATAGAGTTTTGGAGTATTCAGATACTCAAGAAAGAATTGAATGTATTTTATAAGGTCTCCTAGGAGAAAACAAAAGAAAATGTTAATTTCATTTAAAAGCAAACCAACCTTGTTTCTCAAAAGTGATAAACATAATTAACCAAGAAGCCATGCTATGGGTATGGTATGGGTGGCTTTCCAGCTGTAATATGCATGTAAGCGAATGTATACAGATATGCATTAAGGGCTTTAAATGTCTGTTTATGCTTGGATTTGGAATAGTTTGAGGGAAGAAAGCTGATAGATTGCAGAAGGTAGAGGAATGGAAAATTATATAAATGTTGCTTTGTTCTATGAATACCACACATTATATTTTGCATATATTACTTTACCTATTTCTCATGAATTATCTAAAATGGCGGCCAATATCCTAGAGGCCTTACATAAATTATCCCAGCTCACAATCTCCAACAGTGGTATCATAGGGCTCAAATTTAAGTCTATTTGATTTTGAGATCTAGATGAATCTACCATTTTTCATTGCGGAGCTGAAAAATATTCCTTCCCA
The DNA here is from genome assembly GCF_022355385.1 of Mustela nigripes. Classification (NCBI taxonomy): domain Eukaryota; kingdom Metazoa; phylum Chordata; class Mammalia; order Carnivora; family Mustelidae; genus Mustela; species Mustela nigripes. The sequence continues at coordinate 18,232,261 of NC_081565.1, read as the reverse complement.
ACATTATCCCAGAAATAGTCCATAGTAAAATGATAAATTTCTGCCCAGTGTTAGCAGGTGTGTGGGAGCCTCTCTCGTGGTCCATCGTGACTTATTTTAGACTGGGAAGAGGCCACGCACATCCAACCAACTCGCTGCACACATAAGAGAACTGAAGCCCGGATGAGATTCTGACCCTTAAGCCACATGGTTAATTGGAATAAGGAGAAAAACCCAGGATTTCTGCTATTCGGTACTACACATCCCTTCTGCCACTTCTCAAAATGCGGCATGTGTAAGAGGCAGAATTTTAGGACTCCATGGGTTTACATGGGAATTCAGGACATAATCTGCTTCGTAGAAATGAATTTCAAGGGGGTCCTAACTGAACCTTTTATATTTTTAAAGGTTTACTTCTTTATTTAATTGACCGAGACAGCAAGAGAGGGAACACAAGCAAGGGGGAGTGGGTGAGGGAGAAGCAGGCTTCCCGCTGAGCAGGGAGCCCCATGCGGGGCTCGATCCCAAAACCCAGGGATCATGACCTGAGCCAAAGGTAGATGCTTAAGGACTGAGCGACTGAGCCTCGGAGGTGTTCATAACCTGAGCCTTTTAATTTGACCCCTCTTCCTCGTGGCCCGGGCAGGGAGAGTGGGGGATGGAGTTAGCTTCTGAGCATTCATGGCTTTGCCCCATGCATTTATTCCATTGGGGACAGAAATCCACAAACAGGCCGCCCTTATTGGAAGCACTTGTTTGCCTAGAGGGGTCTTTTCCCTTTGAACTTCTCTGGAGACTCTGCCCAGGCTCAGAGAGAGCTGATCAAAACAGTAAACGAGGACCCTGACAAGGATTTTCAAAATCGCATGCAGATGTCTCCATTTCAGAGAATTGGAAACACAAATCTTTTTTGGATTGCTGTAGCAACAGGGGACAGACAAAACAACACGTTGCAAGAAGCTGTCCCAGGGGGGCACTGATAGCAATGTGGAGGAGTGGGTTTGGCAGGGGGGGGGGGGGGGTTTGAGGGTGGGGGGGGGTGGGGGGGGGGGGGGGGGGTGTTTGCAAGTCTGGGCCAACACGTGCTGAGGCTGGAAATCCTGCCCTGGAACGTAGAGCTTGTAATCTAATGGAAGCCATGGGTCTCCAGGGCACGTTCCCCTCAGTCTCAGCCCCGATGTGCGAATGTGAAAATGGGAAAGGCAGAGGGCCAGAAGTAAGGCCTGAGCTGGAAATGCTGCCTTTTTGGCTCCGTCTCCATTTGCCCCAACCAGCCCTCCAGATCCAGACCAGTAGGATACAACAACTCACATGTTCACAGCACTTTACCATTTGTAAAATGTTTTCCCGCATCTATCATCAGGACTCTTCCTTTCATCATCTCAATTTAGCAAATGGGACCACCAGGGCCCAGGGACAGATCTAGAGTTTGGATTTTATTAACTTATTTATTTATTTATTTATTTATTTATTTATTTATTTTTTAAAGATTTTATTTATTTATTTGACAGAGAGAGATCACAAGTAGGCAGAGAGGCAGGCAGAGAGAGAGGAGGAAGCAGGCTCCCTGCTGAGCAGAGAGCCCGATGCGGGACTCGATCCCAAGACCCTGAGATCATGACCTGAGCCGAAGGCAGCGTCTTAACCCACTGAACCACCCAGGTGCCCTTATTTATTTATTTTTAATGATCTTATTTATTTTCCAGAGACAGAGAGAGCAGGAGCAGGGTGGGAGAGGGCGGGAACAGAGAGAGAGGCAGGCTCCCCACTGAGCGGGGAGCCCACAGGGACCCCACAGGGAGCCCAATGCCAGGCTTGATCTATCCAAAGACCCTGAGATCATGACGTGAGCTGAAGGCAGTCTCTTAACTGACCGCGCCACCCAGGCTCCCTAGAGTTGGAATTTGTTTCAGGACACACAGTTAAGACTCGAAGCAAAAACTTAACTTCATATTTGTCTGAATTCAAAGCCACTGGTCTTTCTACTCAGAACAACACATGGAAGCAATGTTAAAAATAGATTTTTTTTTTAGAAGAAGAAGCTGGCAGGTAGTTTCTATAAATAAACTAATAAAATTAATAAGGAAACTAAAAGGAAGAAAAACAGAGAAGAAAATGTGAAAGAAGTAAGTATGCAAGTTTGGTATGAAAAGACAAAAAGACGAGCAGGACTACATCAGACTCTTTTTTGGTCAGTTTTGGGGTTTCTTTGTTTGTTTTACTTTGTTTTGTTTGTTTTTAAATGAAATCCAATTTCCATTAGTTCCACCAGAGGCTTGGTGGAAAAAGTGTTTTAATGGTCTAAGCTGCACCGTCTGTCCTCTGGGACAATTACGAGGTATATTACGATAACAAAGGCTTTCCTGGGTTAAAGAGCAGCAACAGAGTTAATCTGGATTAATCTAGTGTTTCCCAAATTTACTTAGCTGTACTGGCTTTCTCTTCAAAAAATCAATTAATATTCCATGGAGTAGTATTCTCCAGAGGTCCTTTTGGGGAGCTGTGTGTTAGAGAGTGGAAAAGCTTGCTACAGGTTTGCCAAGAAGCTCCAGTAGAGGTAGAACATTCTAAAGACCCCATACAAAGCTTTCCAAACCTGTCTTTAGCCAGCCAGCAAAGCCGAGGAAGCTCAAAGATGAGGTCTATGGCTGGCAGTGGAGGGTGACCCTCTCATTTCTCTCAGGCAAGTGAAACAGTTCCCACTGGAAACTGCAGAACTTCCACTGGCAAATTCTAAGTGATTCATGTCCATGCTCCCATGACCCCATGGAAGGGGATGTGGAAACTGATTAGAGTATCTGACATTCAGGCATTTGAGTCACAGGGACTGGACCTTGGTGTGGGGACTTGTGTCCTTCTGCCCTGCGTCTTCTTGCCCTTGTATCTCGTGCCATGTGTTCCTGCCAGCTGGGCGTGATTAAATCTCAGATGTTGACAGGCAATGGGTAAAACAATGATTGCTCCATGACTATTCTGAGAACTTGATGGGTGGGATTAGAGGGGCAACTTGGTGTGGAAACTGTGCTTAGGCCATCAGAAGTTTGGGATGACAAAGACACTTATGGATTTCCAAATGCCAGATGGACTTGCAGATGGAGCGTCTGGACTTTGCAGTTGGGACTGCCGGATGTGAGACCTCCCAAGATTCCAGAACAAGCAAAGGATGATTTCATCCTTTACTACACACCCAGCCACGCACTGCTAGCTTGGAGCAGCTAGCGTGAGCTAAGGACAAGAGAGGTAACCTCATTAAAGGTCAAAAGTAAAGTCAAGTCACCTTACAGGATGGAAAGGAAAGAGAACAGGAACTGGAGCTCAGAAGATCTGGGTTCTACTTCTTTTTACTAGTTTATCTTCGACTTTGGGCAATGACAGATTCAAGTTAAATCATATTTATAGGATGCTTATTGGTTCCAGAAGTTTTCAAGATGAAGAGAATACAGTTCTCAGATTCGGGATGATCACATTTTAGACGGAAGGAAATGGAAAGATATGGTTATTTTCTGAAACAAAATATAAACCATTCTGTAAGGATAATAACCCAATCAACTAAAGGAGCTATGAAAAACTCGATGTGATACCTGAGCTGATTACTAAAGGATAGTGTCCAGTAGGATCATCCAGGCCAAGGGAAGGGCAAAATCAAAGAGAGAGAGATTTGGATATAATTAGAAACTTTGGGAGAAGTAGTGATCTGGAGGTAGGATGTCATTGTTGTGATGGTACTTATTAATGAGTTAGGATTCTATGGAGGCACGAATGTGATGAGGAAATGGGAACTTCTGGGATTTTATTTTATTATAATTCATACTACATTTTACAAAAAAAAAAAACACAATAAATTTCATATCTCCAGGCCCTATAATGTATATTTTTTAAAAATGCAGATTTCAGTCCTGACTGTCACTTTAACAAATGGTGGTCACTTCCTTACTTCCCCTCTGAAGACTTTCGTCTGAAATGAGAAGCTTTAGACTTTGGCTCTTTCCAGGCCAAAATCAACACAGCATAGTCTCTGTGGTGGTCAGGATGATGGAAAAGTGAGTGACTCCCATTTTCTCCAGCTGGAATCATGCCAGTCATTAGGACAAAAAAAGCAATCTCTGACCTATTACAAGTCACCTTGTGTATGGATTCATCAAGCCCAGAAAGTCAGCTCTAACTGGCTGTTCTTTTGTGGAGAGTGATGTCACTGTCCTCACACCCACCCTGGTTGAATTCTGGGCAGAGATGATCCTTGATAGCATCTTTTTATGACACTGATGCAAAATGCATTTGCATTTTTGTTGTCCTTCAGGGACACGTTCTCATCTCAAGGCTGGATGTTCACTATTGAGCTACGGACTAAAAATGCTTCCTAAATATTAATTGGAAATTTAACTGGTGGGTATCTATAATAAAATGTTTTTCAAAAGGAATTTGTGCACAATTCCCTAGAATGTCATTGCATGTTAAAGATTAATTAGTATTTTGAGGACTATCAGTGTTTAACTGTCTCTTCAAAGAACAAGAACCATAGTATGATTTTACAGAGGCTCACTGGCAAGTGAAACCCATAAACTTCCAAAGATTTTTGCTGCCGCAGGAGTTCTAATTTCCAAAATATTATATGGAGCCACTGCATTCAGAAAACTCAAGGAAAATGGTAAGGATATGCAACAACCCATGTGACCAAATCACTGTTTAGACTGGGCAAATTCCTTCTCTGCTCTAGATTTAAATCCCAGGTTGTCATGAAAATGTGGGATTTAAACTAGGATTCAAAACATATGTAGGACTTGTGTGGATACAGGTTCAGGAACAGTATACCTGATATAAGAAACTGCAGGTTCAAAGATTAGGATGAGTTTCCTTTATGTGCAGAGTATGGGAGAGAGAGAAAAACAGTGTGCAGACAGATTGGAATAAAATTGTGAATACTGAGCATGAAACAAAAACTAGGTGTGAGCCATTAATTCAAATTTCTTTTTGTTTTCTTTCTTTGTCTTTTTCTTTTTTTTTTTAATTTTATTTATATGAGAGAGAACACACACAAGCAGGGGGAAGGAGCAGAGGGAGAGGGATAAGCAGACTTCACACTGAGCAGAAAGCCCTATGCAGGGCTCGATCCCCATGACCTGAGCCAAAGGCAGATGCTTCACTGACTGAGCCACCCAGGTGCCCTGTCAAAATTCTTAAATAACAGAAGAGTAGCTTTAATTTTTATTTCAGCTTTATTAGAGTTCCTCCATGATTACCAATCAGCTATTTTTTGTGAGCTGGGTAATATCATGCCCATGGTAAAGAGGGGTACACAGTAGCTGAGAGAGAGGAATTGTGTCCAGGATCTACAAGCTGAGAGCAGTGAGCCCAGTGAGGCAAAGCCCAAGTTTCCAGGTGTCTGGCCTCTTCAAACAGCAAGTAGCCGTTGCAAGTTCTGGTTTCAATCATCTAATACACTCTCAATGTAAACAAAGGTTTTGAAAAACGACGTTGAACCCCACAGAGAGATCCTAGCAAAATATGCCCTGAGCTTCTCTATACACTCCACATTGTTCCTGTAGAGATAACAACAGTGGGAAAAATAAATAAATACAGCCTCCAGAAGTCATCCATAAGTCCTTCCAGAAGGCCACCTGAATTTCTGGAATGACTTTGCTATTCTGATGTGACATTTATGAAAGCAGTATGAAGTTTATGGTAAGAAAATGATCTTAGGTTTGCTCAAAGACCATGCGTTACTATTTTTCATTTTAAGAAAATAGACAGGAAAGCTCTGAGCATCAGGAGGCTGAAATAGATGGGAGCTGAAGATTATTTTGCATTTTTGGTGCTTTAAACGTGCATAACTCTCCTCTCTGAGAATACTGCTTGGCAAGCCCTTGCCTCTCACAGAACAAATAACATTACAAAGTAACCGTGCTTCTCTAAAGAAAGGGAACAGAAATCATCCCAAACCAACCATCCTGGAATTCTTTTTTGGAGAACACCTAATCCCTAGAGTAGTCAGATTTGGTATATATTCCATTAATTGTTTTCATATGCTCCTAGGCGTGCTTGGCAAGACCTCTTAAATAATCCTTGAGTACATTTTTATCAATATCTAATCTTCGAGAGGCTTTCAGAAGCTAGCAGTACCTTGATTGGTATGTATACATTCTCTATACTTTAGAGAGTGTGTTGGGAGGTAGAGAGTGTTCAGGAGCACTTCCTGGGAATAAACCTTAGCATGGGAATTGCCTGATTTCATATAGGTAGAATCACTGATTTTGTCAAATGCTAGCTTGAGGAAAAATGCTGAAGAATGTAGCATTTTAGAGTGAGAGTGAGAGGAAAAGAAGTCAAAGGCATCAAATAAGTTCAAAGTTATTGAACACTTTCATGCAATATTTCCATAATGACTGATTATCTACTGTAGATGCCTATAGTTGGACATCTAACTGGGACCTGGAAATGGTATAATAGGAAAGTCAGGTGGATATTTGCCTTAGAATTTTCAATCTACTGACCCAATGCAATCCAGGAATCTCTTTTGCAGTATTTCTATTATATGGATACCATACATCTGTTTGGATATTTCTGGAAACAGAAGTCTAATACTTAACATAATTTCCAACAGTAGTTGACCCTCAGTAACCCTCTTCTGATTAAGATTCAACTCTCATTTTATGTTGGGTCCTACTAACTTGAACCCTCAAATAATTCTGTGAGGTGAGAATTCATTGACTTTTTGTTTGTTTGTTTCCAGATGGGAAAATGAAGATTATTTTTAAAAAATCCAAATTACTCAGGTAAATAATCAAAGTTCCATAATGGAACTACTATAATGTGCTTAGCTGTGAGGATCAAATGAAAATAATGGAGCGGACATTGTTTGTAAAAGGGACTTAATACTGTTTTATAAACAGTAAATAATGGGACTGAATTATTTTGTAAACACAAGCATAAGGACTTATCTATATCCACCTGCTGCTAAGATTTCATTTGTAATTTGACTTAACCCTCTTAAATTAAGTAGCTCCTTTTCTTTTTCTTTTTTTTTTTATTAACATATATTGTATTATTTGCCCCAGGCCTGTGAATCATCAGGCTTACACACTTCACAGCACTCAAGTAGCTCTTTTTCTATTAGACTAATGCTGTTCTCTAGCTATATCAACACATAATACATTCCCTTTATAATCTTCACATAATCTAAATTGCCTTGTTTATTTACTCATTTACTTGATTTGTGTATGTTCCTTCACCTCCTGAACGCACACAAAACAAGAAAGCTCCCTAAGTGCAAGGATTTTGATTGTTCTATCCTCCAGTGAATTTCCTGTCCTAGAACAGAGCCTGATCTCCTTCAGGGGTTCAAGAAAGTTTTGAAGAATGAATAAATAACTTTCTTGAATTCCTCAAGGAAGGCTTACATTTGTGTACATTCTGTTTGTATACTTGAGATTTTTTTCTCACTATAGATTCAGTTTCATCACAAGGACTATATCCCAATCATCTCTAATTTTATGCCCAGCATGGAGCCTAGCCTAAAGTCAGGTCTTGTTTGCTAATAAGAGTATCCATCTTTCTGGCATATCTGAGAATACAGGCAAAGAGACTCAAGCTGTCAGTGAATAGGCCGACAGTCCTATGGTAAGGAAGACAGAGCAGAACAGCAGAACCCAGAGAAATAGACAAGATAATGAAAGGGCATTGGGGTGACTGAAATCACCTTACGTAGTTCAGTTCTTCTTCCCCAGACTTATTCTAGAGCTTTGGAAATCATGCTTGGGCTTTAGCCACTTTTTAATAAATTATTCTAGTACTAGATTTCAGCACACCTTTTAAACTCATCTGCTCTCCACTTCATTGAGCAGACTTTCATGTGGTTCGCATTCATTCACAGCAGCATTGTCTTGGGCATCCACCAGCTGCTGTTGCTCGGTTATTAGAAAGGGCCCTCTATCCTTCAGAGTACCAGAAGCTTGAGAAGAGTTCCCCAGCAGTACCACAGCCTGTGAAAGCCCAGAACTCTTGTCACAGTTGGTTAATTTCTGGGGGACCCATCATCTCCTGTGTCATTCTCCTGCATCCCCATGTGTGGTGTTTGCTACACACCTGGTTCTAATTACAGATCTAAGTCATTTTGTCAGTCGCTGGGAAGATTCTTTCGCATGTAAGTGCATTCATAAAGACTGGAGAATGTTTGAAGTTTTGGAGACACCTGTTGGACACCATTAAATGTAAAACAGTGCAAAATGGGAGTCCTGAGAAAGGATTGAAAGGAACAGAAAGATATTTAAGGAAACAATAGCCCAAAATCCTCGAATCTACACACTCAAGAAGCTCAACAAACTCTAAGAAGGGTAAACAGAGTCACACATTATAATAAAACCATCAGAAGACAAAGAGAGAATCCTGAAAGCAAGGAAAGAAGTAAGTCATCATGTATGAGGAATCTTCAGTAGGATGAGCAGACAGTATCTCAGCAGAAGCTACAAAGACTGGAAGGCATATTTAAGGTGTTGAAATTAAACCAAACCAAACCAAACAGAAAACCCTATTAACCAAGAATTCTGTATCTGACAAAACTAACCTTCAAAATGGAAGGAGAAATTAAAGACATTTCCAGGTAAAGAAAAGCTGAATGAGTATGCCAGTAGGAAGTCCCATGAATAAGAAATAAGTGGAGTCCTTCAGCTGAAAATGAAAAGGCACTAGATAGTAACTCAAACAGAAAGAATGAAATCTGGTGAAAGTAACTACAAGGCTATATACACAGCATAGCCAAGTCCAATCTGGGGCTTCTTTAATGTTTATCAATTTCTTTTCTTTTTTTTTTAAGTTTATTTATTTAAGTAATTTCTATACCCAACGTGGGGCTCAAACTCATGATTTGAGATCAAGAAACACATGCTCTTTGGACTGTGCCAGCCAGGTCCTCTACCACCTCACTCAGAGTTTGTCAATTTCTGTTTGAAAAGGGGCTATACTTATTTCTTTGTATACCTTGTAATTTTTGTCGCTCTTGTTGCAAACTCAACATTCTGAGTATTACACTGAGGTAACTCTGGAAATCAGATTTTCTTCCCCTCCCTCGAGTTTACTGTTGTTGCTTGGTGAGAGCTGGAGTCACCCATTTGTTTTAGTGACTATGCTAAGCTATTTTTGTAAAGACTATTTTCCTTGTCATGTATGGCCTCTAAAGTCCCATGTCAGACCTGGCAGAGATTTTGTAAAATGCCTAGAACCAAAAGCCAAAAGCCAAAAATACTATTTTGCTCTTCCTTTGCAGACTGACTCTGAGCTGGACATTCCTTCAATGCTTTGCCAGTGTGTGTGCCTACAACTCAGCCCCAGCCTTCACCTTTTGCTTATATGGAGTTCAAAGAGCAGCCAGAGATGCAAGCCCACCATCTTCTCAGGACTTTTCAAACTAGGAATCCAGTCCTAAACATGCACATTGCACTTTTGATCTCTGGTCTACACAATTCACCCCCAAATCATTATATGCACGAGAATCTTTCTTCTTCACAGTTTCCTCTTACTCAGGCTCTTGGGTCTGTCTGCTATTTACCCCATATGTCATCCCTTGCCCCAGGAAGCCATGGTTAATAGATCTTTAATGCTTTCAGCAGATGCCACCAAGACTAAAGGGGGTGAAATAAGGGCAAGCTTCTAAAATGGTCCCTCAGAGAACTGCTAGATAAGTCAAAATACACTATTATTTGCGGAGAAAAAATTCTGTATTGCTTTTTTTCACATTATCCTAGCATTAGCAGCTGCATCAGAAATGTGGGCCCCTGTCCCCATGGCTGCCACCAAGTTGGGGGATGGGAAATGATCAAAGGGTAAGCAGAAGTTTAAGACTTTTTTACTAAAATGGAGCAGGCTTTCCTTTATGAAACACACCCCTGGTTGCTGAAGATTTTTATTAAATCCCTGTGTTCTGAAAACATTTCTTCTGTCAGTTTTCACCAGCTTATAGGTTCACTCAGTGGAAGGATCAGTTCTTGGGACTCCCTACTCTGTTATTTCTCATGATATTCTCAAAACCATATACCTCTTGGTTCACAATTTTCTCTTCCACGAGTCTACCCTCTAATATACTGTGTTACAAAGCAAAATGATGTTTTCTCAGTTATTACCTGTGGCATTGTTTACAACAATAAGTGACTAAAAATAACCCCAAGTCCACTGGAGAAGTTATGGTATATCTATGAGATAAAAGTGCTCTGTATCTATAAAAAAAAAAAAATCAAGATCTCTTTACACTTATAGAGAATGATTTCTAAGCTACGCTAACAGATGAAAGCAAGCAGCAGGACAGTATGTATGGAAGTCTACTTTGTGTGTAAATTAGGAGTGTACTGAAAAATTGTGTATGCCTGCTTTCTGTATGTGTAGGAGCCCTAAAAAATTAATGAAAGGTATCTACAGCCATCTACAGAAGGGCAGTTTGAGGGTGGGAACTAAGTAGATACCATAGAATTGTCAGAGTATCTTTACATTATATACTTTATTAAATTTCTAAACGTGTGAACCATAAAAATGTACTGATTGCTCAAAAAACAAGGTAAACATCCAACGACTTATTATTAGCAGTATAAAATCCAAACTAGCATACATCATCTTCAAGGCCATGCTGGATCCCACCTCTGGTTTTGCTGCCTCATTTCTCTCCCATTACCTTCTGATGTAGCACACCCCAACCACACTAGCCAGATGGTATTTTTTGCCAGGATCCTAGAACTTTCCTAGTTCTTTCTCCCTCAAGAGTTTTGTACAAAATGTTTCCTCTTCCTAGTCATGTTTATTGCTCAGAGATTCCCATGGGTCATATTTTCTCATCTTTTAATTCTCAAAGAGACTTTCCATTAACACTTCTGTCTGGGAGATTTCCTTCATTCCTCAATGTCCTCTCTCAGAACCCTGGTTTTATTGTTCCTTCATAGTAATTCCACACTGGACGAATATTCATTTGTGCATTTATATTTCCATGTTCCCCCTACTGAACTCTAAGAAATGCATCTGTCTTGCTCACTGTTGGATCTTGAGCAGTACCGGGATTTGTGTGTGTGGCGCGCTGATATCTATTGGGTAGATGAATAGGTTAAAAAGGTGGTAGCATATTCAATCCTCACATACTGAGTGCATAATTTTTAAGATCATTTTCTTTGTTTCTTGGTATAGATCCCTAGTTGTTTCATCTGCAAAATATGGCTATGAGCCTGCTGGTCCCCAGGGTCCCCAGAGAGACTTCTCGCAATATTCCTGACCCTTTGCTTCTACAACTAATACACACGTGAGCTTAAACTTGTTCTTCCCCCTAGTAAGACTGTGAACTCCGATAGCCAAAAACACTGGCTCTGCCACTGGAGGTAGAGACAGGCGTGACGCTGAATTAGGGTCTGTCCTGAATTAGGGTCTCTTCTGACCCTGTTCTTCGGCCACAGAGTAGCATGTAGTCCTGCCTCCTAGCCCCTCTCCTGTCTAGTCTGCCTGATGTACTTCTCTACCAATAGAAAACCATATTTACATTTTTCTCTACTTTCCCTCTCATACAGGATCCAGACAACAACAGCTTTCAAAACCCAAATTAAAAATCTGGGCCACACATAAAACCTCTGGAGGCATTTGGCTCTGAATAAGGCTACCAGCATTGTCCAACAAACTGCTCAACCTAATGAATTTTAGGCAAGGCAAAAATAAAACAAAACAAAACAAAAACAGTTTAAAGTTAATACTCTTGTTTCCAAAATCCAGGGAGAGAGAGACCACATGGTTGTGGAGGGACAGTATTCAATTTCCGAGCAACCAAGCACAGAGGCAGAGACGTGCCAAGCACTTCAGAAAACCGACATTCAGGGTCCCACTAAAGATAAGGGGCATGGGGTGCAGGAGAACGCTGGCTGACATAGAGGGAGCAGTATGACAAGACAACAAAAGACACTGTCTTCTTTGCAGTCCAGGACTACATCCCACTTCCCCTGCTTCTGGAGCTCCTTTCAGAGTAGCCATTGAGGCATGCTGTTCACCAGATAGCTACTAATTTCATACTCTAGAGAAACCACATCTAGTGCTCATGGTGCCTAGATGTCTTTTTGACAAGGTAGGACAGACCCAGTCATCAAGGGGGCGGAAACCATCACAGAATAGAATGGACGAGCCGTCTGGACTTTGTCCAAGAGGTGGGCCTGCTTGAGACAAGCAGATATCTATTTCCAAACTGGCTGGCAACTTCTTTGTCTGAGAGTCTTTGTCTGGAAAGCAGCCCAATTCTCTGCCTCCCTACTGTTCTTTACAAGGAGCTACAAATTCAAGGGCCTTGAAAAAGCAGAGGACCTTGAGAAAACCCATCATCAATATTGGATTTTATGAAATAGCAGGAGGTACATGTTTTCAGACCTGACACATATACACTTTCCAGAGGAGTGTTATTTCAAGCAAAGATATTAGTTTTCTTGAGACTGTTTCTACACTGACAGAGGGAACATCTTTCTCATGCATTACCATGAAAGTTAAGTTAAATCATGCTTACAAACACCTGACTTAGTGCTTTACACAGCAATTAGCTATTTTATCCCTTCTATACTATACATATTTTCACAAACTCCTACATTTATGTATAGTGGATATTATGAAATATTTCCAATGTAGATAAATTGATACATATTTACCCCCCAAAAGGGAAGAAGGATATCCCCACTGCCTCCTGAGGATTCTAAAACTAAATTGCTGGCAGGCTCAAATTTCTATCTCTAAAATTTGACACCTCTTACACATTTTCCATTTCAAAGTAGCATTTTAAATGAACATGGGCCACACAAGCATCAGTCATGGTTCTGCTATCTTGAATGTCAGCTTTTTTTTTTTTTTTTTTTTTTACTATGTTATGTTAGTCACCATACAGTACATCATTAGTTTTTTAAGTAGTGTTCCATAATTCATTGTTTGCATATAACACCCAGTGCTCCTTGCAATACGTGCCCTCCTTAATACCCACCACCAAGCTTATCTTACCTTTTCCCTCACCCCCTCCTCTTTTTTTTAAATTAAATTTATTTATTTTCAGCATAACAGTATTCATTATTTTTTCACCACACCCAGTGCTCCATGCAATCTGTGCCCTATATAATACCCACCACCTGGTACCCCAACCTCCC
>NC_081565.1:18153354-18204155 GCF_022355385.1 Mustela nigripes | reverse complement strand
CTCCGAGCCCAGCGATCATCTGGAGATCTGGGTGACAGGTGAGGTTTTGTATGATTTTCTTAGAGCATTTTAAAATTTTAATTAATTTCTTAATTAGTTTGTTCTTATTTTGACTATTTTATTGGCTTTCTTGAGTTTTCTTGACCTGTAAATGACTTACAACACTGTGTTAAAGTGTGCAACATTTTTTTTTTTTAAACCGGAGAGCATTTCTTCTGTTCTTTCCGATTCCTGTTTCTCCTTCACCTTCCTGATCATCTCCTTTTTAAACCTCTCCTTTCCTACTTTAGAGTCTTTGGCCTTTGTTACTTGGCCTTCTGGGAGACTTTCTCAGCTTGCTCTTCCAAACAACCCATCCCGCCCCCACCAGAGCCTCTTCTGCCACCCTGGGCGTCCCTGAGAGCTGTGGTCCGTCCTGCTGATGGCAACTTCAGCAACTAGAGCAGAGGGCAGTACCTTTCTCACTCTTAGAACACGCTGCTCCCCGGCCGCCTGCTGTCATGACACAGCTGCAGTATCTTCTAAACTTGCTGTGGGAGGCTGCGCCCGCATCCTCAGCCTTGTGCATGTTTGTGTGTGCGCTGTGGTCGGCGAACGTTCTGTAGTTAGGACGCAAGGTCAGGGTGGGCAGTGCCGAGAGGTGCAGAGGGCATTCTGGGCCTGGCGGCGTCCTCCCGGGCCTCTCTCCACGGACTCTGTGCCCTGGGAGGATTGTTGCTGATGGGTTCAGACTCGAACTCTGCACTCCTGGCGTGTGTGAGCTGGAGAAGTCAGATGCCGGTTCCCTGGGAACCAGAGCCAATGGTGAGCCCGAGCTCTTCTTGGGTGAAGCTGAAATGAAGCATCGGTTGTCCCGATGCCCAGCTACTAAGCTGGAATTTTTTTGAGCTCACTGGCTGCACTAAGTCTTTCCTATGAGGAGGGGTGCAGACGCAGCCCCTGAACGACTTCCCTTTTCTGTGCGGCGGTGGGTTTTGGGGTTGCTGCTAAGCCTGGTTCCTACTACGAGGAGGGAGAAGGGGAAAGGGCAGTGCGGGAGGGTGGAAATGAGATGACGAGCAAGGACAGGAAGGGGGAGCGGTAAGGCAGAGAGACTGGGAAGGAGACCAGGGAAGAGCCACTACAACTCTCCGGAAATCCCACGTTGTGTTGAGTGACGACAGTGTCGGGAGGTAGAGCTGAGCACTGACCAGGAAGCACCAGCGAGTGCAGGACAGTTACACCCGACAGGTCCACGTGAGAAGGAGGAATGCTCCTTTCCAGCTGCTGCTCATCCTCTCCTCTCTCCCAGCTCCACCAGGGGCCGAGTCGGAGGACTACACCTTGGGCAACCTCATCCGACTGGGTCTGGCTGCCGTGATTGTGGTGATTTTGGGGGCTCTCGTGGCGGAAGCCTGGTGCGGCCAGGAGTCTCCACGTGGATCCACATAAAACAGCTGAGCGCCTCTCTTGTTTGGGCTGGTGTCGCGGCACGGGGATCCCTCAACACCAGACTCCACCATGGGACTTCTTGTGGTTCTCAACATAGACATAGACGTCATTTTGGGTGGGATAGTTCTTCATCACAGGGGACTGTCCTGTTCATTGTGGGAACACTTAGCACCACTTCATGTTTCCATTGAAGAGCAGTTGAAGCCCCAGCCATTGTGGAAGAAGATAGCAAGCAAGTTCTATCGTGCTTTTCCCAACACCCCTAGATGTGGAGGATGGGAGTGGGGGTGGTGTTGCCCTGGTGGACAGCCTGTGTGAGGAGGCCAGGGAAATAATATTCTTCCTCTTCCTCCCTCTCCTGGCCTCAGGTCTGTACTGCCCACATGCCCCTGGCTGCCCAGGAAGGATGAGCACTGGCGGGGAGCCCTGCGGATTCTGAGTCCCATGGAACCTGCACTCTTCGCTCTATGAAGAACCACTCGTGGACGAGACTTGGCTTCCCTCTGCTGCAGCTTCGCCTGGGGCAGAGGACAGGCTGGAGCCTAAAGATGCACCTCATAAAATTGGAGGACCTAAAAAAATGCTTAAAGCTTCAGAGTCAGGCTGGGTAACCTGTGTCGTCACTTCCGTAGGAACTGTCATTCCACTGAGAAGTGGGGAAAACACTGTTTCCCGCGTATCCATTACTGACTCTTCTCCATTCTCTATTTCGTGCTTCTGGACCAATGAGTTGGGTATTTAAACTTCCATACTCATCGCACATGTCTTTTGACTTTGATTTCCCAGAGTCCCAACATTCCAGCTCATTTGGGAGACTTCCTCTCAGTTTCGTGGCACTGAGCTGCCCCAGAGGTGCACCCGCATGACTCATTTCCTGGTGCAGCTGTAAAATGTTCCACAGTATTTTCACGTTCAAGATCTGTTGTTTGTCAATAATCTTGTTCTTTTTCACAAATACCCCTTCTTACTTTAGAGCTGGTATTGCCTCCCTTACAACCCGAGAGAGACACTTATAAAAACCCAGCTCTGATCAGAGTAGAAATGGTTCTTGTGGATGTAATTCTTCAGTGCGTCTTCTTCCCTTCAGTACGCCGGCTTTCCGCAGATCATGGCTGAGCCTCCTTCGGGGTGCTGGAGGCAGGAAGGAGCTTCTCCTGGGCTGTGTATCTCGTGGCAGGCTTTCTCAGTGTGGACACTCGGCGAGGCTCAGGCAGCAGTTCAGTATTTCTCCCCCTTCGACCCAATGAGTAGTAAAACTCAGGGTTCCTCCTGGGTTCCTCCTTGCATTGCTATTGGTCACGAGTGGTTGAAAAGGACAGAACTCTGGCTTTACAGCCGGCACAGGCCGGCACACCGGATGCCAGCTGCTCGGTCTATAGCTGCGTCTTGCCGCAGCCTCCGGCCACCTTGGCCATGCATGGTTCTTGATGTGCCCATTCCCTCACATGTGACTGCCCATGGCTCCTTCAGATTGTGTCTCCTCTTCCGTCAGATCCTACTTTTACTTTGAAATCGTCCAGTTCCCAGGAAGTTGCAAACTCAATGCAGATACTGGCACCCTGGACCCAGTTTCTCCGATGGCGCCGTTGTATGTCCACCACAATATGAAAACCAAAGAGTTGACCCTAGGACAGCGTGTAGGGTTCTAGGCCATTCTATCATGTTTAGATTCATCTGGCCACTGGCACAATCAACATACGGCCACAGTCTCTCACCATGAAGATGTCTCTCACCATGAAGATGTCCCTCACTGTGTATCTTACTATCACACCCTACCTCTCCCCCTAACACAACTGTGACCATGGGCTTTAAAATTTTGTCATTTTCAGAATGTTCTACATCCTACTACCTGTTTTTCATTTCCTCAATGTGGGCATGACACAAAAACTTGTGGGTCACATAAGAGGAAGGAAGGGAAAAGCTGGAAGAAAGAGATCACTGCCCACACCGAGCTTCCCTCCGTCCTGTTGGTGACCACAAAGCTGAAGAGGGATCCTTACAGCAAGCTGCAGGGCCAGGGCCATGACTGTGGCGATTAGTAGGAACTTTGGTAAGTTCCTTAAGATGAGGGTTCAAGTTGAGGGTGGGGTTCCAGAGGAGGGTGGACTGACAGACTGAGAGACATGAAGAATGCAAAAGAAACAATGCCAGCTTGTGTTTACTGACTGCCTCACACACATTAGGACCCACGTTTGAGTTTTCTCCAACATCCACATATATACATTCCACATTCGTGACATACGCTGTGCCTAGATTACCTTCACTTATTTAATGATTTACTGACAGTGAGTCAACATTTTTTCTTTAAATAAAGGTATTTATTTGAAAATAGAAACTACTTAGCAATAGTTTAATAATGCAGGGTCACCACCTATGTTAATGCAGGGAATTAACATAAACATAGAATACTAAGGAAAAACAGAAAATGTTAGGACATTTTAGCCTTTTGTGGTTGTTATGCTTCTGACCCAATGGCTGACCACTTCCTAGCTATAAAGGGTGATAAGCCAGAGAGAAAGCTGTTCTAAGTCCACCATAAATGGAACTTCTCCCCTTGATGGGATCAGAAGGGCTTGACTGAAAGGGTAATAACTTTCCGATGCTGTGACCAAAGCTATAGGGCACTGTGCCACCATGTGGCCTAAAATCACTTCCTTGGGCACCTGTGGTTCATACGCCACCCTGAGGGAAATACCACTCTGACCCTTGCAAACAGTCCTGTGTGGTGGGAATTAGGCCCAGGGGTTAAAGAAGGACCCTGAGACTGACAGCTGAGGGTTCCTGCTCAGGGCCACACAGAGAATGAGCAGAACAGGCAAAATGCAAGCCCAGCCTGCCTGCCTCTAACGTCATGACTACTTCCACCAGCTTATAACAGGAAATTAAGATGGATACAAGTATGGTGTCTTCAAAACAGAAATGTCCTTGGAGTGACTGAACACATGCTGACAAGGGGAAATTCTAGAGACATAAAAGAGGATTAGCTCATCATGGCAGGTGAAAGACCAGTCACAAAAGGCCACATGCTACACGATTCCATTCATATGGAAGTCCAGAATAGGGAAACCCACAGAGAAAGTAGGTTAGTGGTTGTTTAGGACTGCAGATGCTGGGGGAAAGAAATACAGCAGAAGTTGAAAAGTAACGGGGTGTCATTTTGAAGCCATGAAAGTGTGTTAAATTTGACTATGTGAAGTTTGCACATATCTGTGAATGTAGGAAAGCCCATAAACTGTGTAGTCAATATGCAAACTATATGGCATGTGAATTACATCTCAATAAAGTTGTTTTAAAATTTCCTGGGTGTGGGGAGCCTGGGTGGCTCAGTGGGTTACGCCTCTGCCTTCAGCTCAGGTCATGATCTCACGGTCCTGGGATCTACCCCGCATCGGGCTCTCTGCTCAGCAGGGAGCCTTCTTCCCCCCTCTCTGTCTGCCTCTCTGCCTACTTGTGATCTCTGTCAAATGAATAAAGAAAATCTTCGAAAAAATAATTCCTGGGTGTGGAACAGGGATGCCTGTTTGCAGGTGCCAAAACCCCTCATTTCCTCAGACAAGGACAGCTGTGGTTCTTGGCTCATATTTGGGCACCATGACTATAGATCTGAGTTCTTACCACATTTCTCTGAACCCTAGACTCTAGGATAGTCTATAGGGCTCTTTACTTCAGAACTCCACCTTGGGAAAATGAAAAGTATTCTTTTTTTAAGGCTTCTATTTGTGTTTCCAGGAGAGGAAGAATCAGGTGTGTGTCTTCGGAGCCTCCATGCCTGCACATGCTGGTCGAGTGACTCTGAAATACATCCGTGGTGCTGGGGCTTGGATTCCTTATCCACACAGTGAGGGAAACAATGACCGTCTGCAGGCCCACTGCAGTGACTAGAGGCTGTGCATGCACAGGAAGATTACTGTTACTCCCATGGCGGAAGGAATCCTGCCATCCCCCTCCCTGGCTCAGGCGCTATTTCGGCTGGAAATCCCCCACAGAGAGCTGTCCATCATCGGTGAGTGAAGCAAGCATGTCCCTTTGCTCTCCTCTGTCCTTGACAGAACGTGTGCCCTGTCATCCGGCTCCCAGGCACCCGACCCTCGTGAGGTAAGACTTCTGAGAGTGTCTCCTCCCATCCCTGTGTAGGTGACGTGCAGAGCTGACATGAGACAACAGTCAGACATGAAGCCAGGTGGTCAAGAGCGTGTCCAACCAACATGTTCTTCCAGCGATGCTGGCTGAAGCCCTCAAGTCTCAGAGGGACACCCAACTTGGGAGGTTTGGAGGGTCCCGGTGCCCCCTCAGCAGTGTGTGCAGGAGTGCGTGAAGACAGGTGTTGAGCAGGCAGGAACTGAAGAGGTCTGGAGGTTTCAGAACCCTGAATGGTCCTTAGCTGGGAGATGGCACACTGAGGGAATTGAATTCTGGTAGGAATTCACTTAAAATTACTTCATGATGCTTTATGATGATATTTGCCTTTTTTTTAACAGTTTTTTTTAAAAGATTTTATTTATTTATTTGACACAGAGAGAGAGAGAGATCACAAGTACACAGAGAGGCAGGCAGAGAGAGAGTGCGGGAAGCACTCTCCGCTGAGCAGAGAGCCCAATGAGGGGCTTGATCCCAGGACCCTGAGATCATGACCTGAGCCAAAGGCAGAGGCTTTAACCCACTGAGCCACCCAGGCACCCCATGATGATATTTTTCTTAACTAAGTTTAATTTACAGGTTAAGCTGGGTTCTCACTCCCAAATTCCTCCCTTTGCTCTGATTTTCCCAACAACTATGAGCAACTAAAAGTACCTTCAAATTCTTTGACTCTAAAATAATCACACTCGCTCCCACAGGTAATCCTACTTCATCGCGAACTCTGCTCACTTTGCTCTGTGCACTTGCAGGAGGTTGTCTGGTGCAGGCCTACCATCTACCTACTTTCAGCAGTATCGGAAGGGGCACATATCCTGCTCAGTGGGGAAGGGTCTGTCCTGGGAGCTCCACCCATTCTGCAGGGACTGGGCAGGAGGGACAAAGGTTCAGGCCCCCAGGGCTTTGATGCACAGGGCCCAGGGGTCCAGAGGTGTAGGTCAATGCTGCTTCCCATGTGCAGCTTCCAAGTAGATTCAGGTCTCCACACGCCTCTGCTGTCTCTGTAGTTGTCCTTTTTCCATTTCCTGGTTCCTCTAACTTTGCAACATTTCTTCACATACCTCAGCACATGTCCACTACCTTCCATTTTCTCAGACTACAGATTAAATTTGCATGAGGTATGCATGTGTTTGCACCTAAAAGTCCTAATAACTTCCCACTTTCCCCCTGAAACATCTCAAACTGTTCCTCCATACAGGAGAAATAAAGGAAATTTCTGTTCTTGGAATCACATGGATAACTAAACCCCTACTCCTCCTTGTTAACATAATATCCTTACTACAATAATATTCAGGTATAGGCATGATGTCAATTTCTAGGCAATTTTAGCACTCAGGCCAAAGTATCCTCCCCGCACAGATACTCCACAATGATAGTATCACCCTCCTCTACCCCAAACTGCATCTAATCTAGCCACTTATTCTACAGCCTGCGTTACATGTTCTAAATTGCTGTACCTGAGAGAGA
The DNA here is from genome assembly GCF_022355385.1 of Mustela nigripes. Taxonomy (NCBI): domain Eukaryota; kingdom Metazoa; phylum Chordata; class Mammalia; order Carnivora; family Mustelidae; genus Mustela; species Mustela nigripes. The sequence goes on along the minus strand of NC_081565.1, from coordinate 18,197,123 downwards.
AGGCAGTAACCGTGGGGAAGACTGGTGATGGGGTCTGACTCTAGCCACCTCCTGCCATTAGTCAAGGCCATCTGGCATAAAGTGACCAGGAATCTTCTCCCTCAATAACAGCTTATATCCCATGGGTGATTCCTTTACAGGGCTTTGTCCTGGCCAAAGGGATACAACAGACGGTGAGTGTTTTTTCTTATTTAGATGCTACTTGTTTTTTCATCCGAAATTCCCCCATCCTTCCCTTCTCCTTTAAGGGGAAAGTAAGGTGTGTGCGTAATCTGACCTGCGCTCTACTCCTTTCCAGGGTCACTTCCCAAGCCTTCTCTCAGTGACTTGGTGGGTGGTATCTCCCAAGGGCAACGTGATTCCTGAGTGCTCAGCTCTCACCAGGAAGGTAAAATTTGTTTTCAGAAAGGAAAGCTGCTCCTGGATCCCATGCAGCTACCCAGTTCTACGGGGATCTACAGCTAAAATCTACCTCTTTAATCTGAGTCAGAGTGATGCCAGGGAGTCACCTGTGAAGATTCCACGGAAAAGGCCCCTTTCAGACGCTCTCCAGCCATACCCCTGTACTGATGGCTACAGGTGAGGAGGGGGTGCATTAGGATGACTCCAGCCCTCCAACACAGGCTTCCTTGACACAGAGAACAGAGCAAGGCAGAACTAACAGAAGACTGGGAGATAAGGAGCTCTCAACCTCCTTGCCCCGCATAGAAAAACAGAATAATCCAGAGTCTGCACAGGGCCCAGGGTCCGTCCAGAGGTGCAGGTCAATTCTGCACCAGGTGGGAGTAATTTCCAGAAGGAGATTGAATCCACGCCCAGGTGGGAGTAATCAGGGGTCAGCCATCTTTTCTCCGATGTGACAGCTCCCTCCCAGAAGTTCAAGGGAAGGAGAGAAATGAGGATACCTCTAACACTGTTACCGGAAGTGACCTTCCATTACCGGAAGCAATCTTCCACCACCGGAAGTAACCTTTCCTTACAGGAAGTGACCTTGCCTTACAGGAAGTTTGCGCAAACCTTCTCTCCAGGCCCTTCGGAGGCATGAGATCCCGGGAAGAACCGTGACTGTGCAGTGTCATGGGCCAGACAATATGCTCGAAAATGTAATGTTTGTTCTCCTGAAAACAAGTACCAGAAAGCGTGGATAGCACCAGCGACCTGAAAGACAAAGGAGACTTCTCCCTTAGGAACGTGACAGTCAATGACACTGGAAACTACAGCTGCGTCTACTACCAAAGGCTCCTTTCTTGGCCTCAGACCCCAGTAAGCACCTTGAAATCTTGGTAAGGGCAAGGTTTTATGTGATGTTAAGAAAGATTTACTTTTCCAAAGATTTTTATTTATCTGATACATAGAAAGGGAGGGCACAAGTGGGGAGCAGCAGGCAGCGGCACAGGGAGAAGCAGGCTCCTCCCTGAGCTGACAGCGTGATGTGGGGTTTGATCCCAGGATCCTAGGATTGTGACCTAAGTCGAAGGCAGAAGCTTCAGGGACTAAGCCACCCAGGCACCAGATTTTTTTTTTTTTTTCAGCTTAACAGTTTTCATTTTTTTTTGCACCACACCCAGTGCTCCATGCAATCCGTGCCCTAATAATACCCACCACCTGGTTCCCCCAAACACACACACACCACCACTTCAAACCCCTCAGATTGTTTTTCAGAGTCCATAGTCTCTCATGATTCACCTCCCCTTCCAATAAAACCCTCAGCTTGGTTCCCAAAGCCCATGGTCTCTCATGGTTCATCTCCTCCTCTGATTCTCCCCCTTCATTTTCCCTTCCTTCTCATGTTCTCCGTGCTATTCCTTATGTTCCATACATAAGTGAAACCATATGATAATTGACTTTCTCTGACATATTTCACTTACCATATTGAATTTTGGCATTTTAACCTTGTGGCAGTCAATACCATAATAGAATACATCAAAAATGACACAGAACTCTCAGTGTACAACTGTGTGAAGGACTGCCGTTCAGCTTATGTTGGAAACCAGCCTAGCAATGATTAGATTGTAATTACTTTTCATCCAACACTCTAAATGCAAATGGAAGTGGATCCATACAATTAGTCAACAAAAAGGGAATAAATAGCATTCCAGACAGAGGAAGAAACATGTGGAAGGCCTGTAGGATGGAACTGTCAACCCCAGGCAGCCTGACTCTGATTGATTCCACACCCAGTTGTTGTTAGGTCATTGTCATTGCGAGGGCATCCAGAGTCTTTTCTTTTTCTTTTCTTTCTTTTTTTTTTTTTAAGATTTTATTTATTTATTTATTTATTTGACAGAGATCACAAGTAGGCAGAGAGGCAGGCAGAGAGAGCGGGAAGCAGGCTCCCCACTGAGCAGTGAGCCTGATGTGGAGCTTGATCCCAGGACCTCAAGATCATGACCTGAGATGAAGGTAGAGGCTTTAACCCACTGAGCCACCCAGGCGCCCCCATAGTCATTCTTTTTTTTTTTTTTTAAAGATTTTATTTTTTTATTTGACAGACAGAGATCACAAGTAGGCAGAGAGGCAGGCAGAGAGAGAGGAGGCAGCAGGCTCCCTGTGGAGCAGAGAGCCCGATGTGGGGCTCGATCCCAGGACCCTGGGATCATGACCTAAGCTGAAGGCAGAGGCTTTAACCCACTGAGCCACCCAGGCGCCCCCCCATAGTCATTCTTAAGCGATGCACAGAACAATGATAAAATGGGTTAAGGTCAGTCTATTAGATGGGAAGACTTGAATGTGCTAAAGACTGGTTGTTCACACTCTGGAAGAGGCTTCGCTAGAGAGTCAGAGATGTTGATAAAGCATCAGAGGGTACAATTTACAGGATCTGGCATCAAAGTTACAACAGACGTGAAGTATCATATCAGTCTCTATCCTGAAGAAACTACACAAAGAGTGCAACTCCCCTAGCCGGTCTCTAGTTGCTTCCTTAAGTACAAGTGGGGGTGGAGAGTGGGTCTCCATTCCCTTTTAGTTTATAGTGAACTAAGGGAGACACTGGTATAGCTACCTGCCCAGACTCCTGCTGGCTATGAACCAAACCTGGAGAAGAGAGAGCAGGTGGAAAGGCCAGCACCAGATACACCCATACACTCTGCAGTGAGCCTTCCAGATACCATTTAACCTCCAGTACCCACATGCTTCAGTACCTGAGCATCCTCCCCATCACAAGAAGAATATCTTCCCATCTACCCAGAGTCGGGGCTACTGGTATTCAAGGCAAAAGTCTGAGATGCACTTTTGCTTTGGAGCCAGTTGTAAAGACATAAAAGCGAACACTTACTGTGTGGTGAATATGTGACAGGACTTGAATTAGGTGGCTCATTAGTGGAAGAACCAGAGAACGCCTCCATAGGACTGCACTGGGTTCAGGTGATAAGCCTGGGTGTCTTTACCTGTAAGTGAGCCAAATGATTATTTTCACTGATGAAGAAAGCGAAGGTAGAGAAAAGAATCTGGGAGGAGAGTAGCCAAAGATCAAAAGAGAAGAGCACCGACATTACACATCATCAAACCCACAGGCAGGAATGCAGAATCAGACACACTGGGATTGACTTTGAACTCTGGATTCCACCACTTACATGGTTTCCACCTTCAGGAAAGTCATGGACCAGCCTCCAGTCTTAGGGCACATTGGTCCAATGATTTCTGTGATGATTCAATTAGAAATTCTAAGTAGGACAAAGCTTACTGCACAATAAGCAATTCCGTTCTTAATATCCTTTTAATGTTTTCCATGTAATATTCCCCCCTGCCCTGGGAGGTTAATATTTTCTCCATCTTTCAGATGGGAAAACTGGAGTTTGGAGAAGCTAAGTCATTTGGTAAAGTTCACAGAACCAGTTCAGTGTGGGATTCAAATCCTGTTTTCTCTTACTTGAAAGCCCAGTGTCCTCCATTATTAACATGTCACTTTTGGGCTCACGTAACTGAATTGGAAAGCTGTGGATCTTTTTGGAGATTGGATCGAATTTATATGTTATGTGAAATGACTCTGCTCAGTGCAAGGAAGGTGGAACCAGAGTCGCTTTTCCTATTTCTAGAATTTAAAACAGACAGGCACAGTTCCTGAGCCAGAGGAGATTTGGGACAGACAAACACATGTTTGCCTCAGAAAGAGCCATCCCCCACCCCCAGCCCCCCTGAGGGGCTATTTGGCCCACAGCCCTCTGATTTGCTGCCTCCCAGGCCTACTGACCCACATTTACAGGGGAGAAAATCCCTGCCAGATCCCATTCCAGGGTCTGAGTTCCCCAGACAGGGTGAGGTCATCCTTTCAGACCTGGCCTGCTTTAATATGCTGGAAGACATCCTGAGTGAATGAGTACGTAAATGAACAAGTGAATGACTCCATGGGAATCTATGAGCAGAGTCTATGTCAAGAAGCCATTTAAGCTCCTGCAAGATGCATTAGACTGCGCAGAAGAGCAACATGACTTACCTAACTCTTTGGTGCCAGGGTGATTCAGCAACCTATAACATGGATTACCTCACTGACTCGTGAACTCCCCTTACTTCTGCCTTGTGCCTCCTTGGGAGATTAGCATGGGGCTCAAATCACGATATAAACTACCTTTTGGGGATATGTATTATTAATGTCTAGAGAAAGACTAATAAAAATAAAAATGGATTACAAATTAGAGGATGTGGTTTCAAGTCTCTGCTTCTTGGCTATGTAATGAATAAGTAATACAAGTTCTTTAAAGGCTCAATTATCTCATGTAATAAATGGGTATATAAGGCAGAGGATGAGAAAATTCTTTGAAATATAAGGCAGAGGATGAGAAAATTCTTTGAAAATGCAAACAGGTTTCAAGGCTGCCAGTTAAACTTCTGATTCACTTAACACTTTGGGCTGTGACTGACAGTTATACCTCAATTTATTTAGCTATTGGCTTAATCACTTAGTTTACATATGTTATTGAGAAACTTCCATAGAGTCTGGGATTAAGCCTGGAAAGAATATCAAAATCATTTCTGAAAATATCATGATTATGATAACCACTTTGGACTGTGAGATCCATGGGGGATAGGAAAATCATTTCATTTATTCTTGTGGTCCCACTCCAACCGTGGTCCAGCATTAGTACTCAGCAATACACCAGTCGCATAACTGGTTTTCAAAATATAGCCAATCAATCAATGTATTAAAGACAGAACATCAGGGTGCCTGGGTGGCTCAGTGGGTTAAAGCTGCTGCCTTCGGCTCAGGTCATGATCCCAGGGTCCTGGGATCGAGCCCCGCATCGGGCTCTCTGCTCAGCAGGGAGCCTGCTTCTTCCTCTCTCTCTGCCTGCCTCTCTGCCTACTTGTGATCTCTGCCTGTCAAATAAATAAATAAAATCTTAAAAAAAAAAAGAACATCAAATGCCTCTAGTGTGGTCCCCTCCAATCCATAACCCACATAGTTGCTGGAATGATGTCTTTAAATGCAAATCAGACACACCCATTCCTTGATTAAAATCTTCCAAAGATTTTCCATGCTCCTGAGGAGATAGTCCAGATGTCTTAGGCTAGTATCAAGCCTATAACTTTCCTATCCAAACAGACCTCCTCCTGCCCAATATGGACACTGCAGCACTGTAATACTGTTCATAAATACCAGGGCACTGGCCCACTCCCAATCCTTTCTTTCAAAGCATATATATTATATATACATTAAAATATTTATATACACAAAAAGATGTATCCTAAGGAATTGAGTCACACAGTTATGGAGACTAAGAAGACTCAAGACTATAGCTGGCAAGCTGGAGACCCAGAGAAGCAGATGGTGTAGTTCCAATCGGAGTCTGAAGGTCTGAGAACCAGGAGAGCATACCTTGTAAGTTCCAGTCCAGAATCCAGCAGGCTTAAGACCCAAGAAGTGCCAATGTTCAGTCAAGAAACAAGATGTCCCAGCTCAATGCAGTCAGGCATGAGGAGTTCCTTCTCGTCAGGGTTTTGGTCCCATTCACATTAGAGGGCAATGTGCTTTACTTCACCAACTCACGCCTTAATCTCAGTCAGGCATACACTCACAAACATACCCAGAATAATGTTTGACCAAATTTCTGGGCTTCCTGTGGTGCAGTCAGGTTGACACTTAAAATTAACCACCTCAGGATATTTTTGAAAACAAACTTGTCTTGTGTCAGAATTTTGACTGATGTTCAGGACCTTCTTGTTTCCTTTGTCTCAAATTTTCCTAAAAATTAAGAGATACCTGGTATGTAGTCAAGTGGAAGCTGTGGGATATGAGGAACTCACATTTTCATAAAATGAAGATAATCCCTGGGAGACTGATTTCACAAAATGAAAGGGCTGTCTAAAACACACCGGTTCCTCGGGAAATGTGAGGGATAGAGTGTCTCATCACTGAAAGAATGTAAGCAGCTCTTGTCCCACCACTGGAGTGACTCTCAGTCGCACACTTCTTTCAACCCAGGACCCTTTCCAGTGACCAAGATAGAAGGAGGCCCTTCAGTATATTCCAGGGACCATGTCTGCTTTGCTCATGACCATGTACCTAGTATAGGGCTTGACACTTTAATAAATATTTGCTTAATGAAAGGAAGTGTCAATAAATGATTAATGGGCTAACTTGAAGATATTGTAGGGTAATCTTCTTCTCCCTTCCCTCAATATTTGGATCAATACACATTATGTCCATCTAAGGGACTGTCACTACTTCACAAATCTCACACAGCCAAAAAGTAGGGGAGCCAGGACTCATACCTAGGCTCTGCCTTCCAATACTCACTGCTAACATAAAAACACTGATATATATTGGCTTTCAACAATTTGGGAAATATCTCAGGTTAACAATTCATTTTCTATATATAGGGTATTAAAAACTGTGAATCATGAGAAAATACATGGGGAGGGATGTAGAAGACGGGATTTTATCCATTCCACAAAGAAAGAAATAAGATCAAATGTTCATGTGTAACTAGAAAGCAAATCTGTCCATTCCAATTAATATTTGGAATTTCAATTAATAATCTGTTTATGTCTAATTCAATTAGTAATTTCAAAACACCCAAGAATATTCTAAAGCCTTGAAATGCAATAGTGGGTCAACAGCTCTTGATAACTATCACTTACATCTAAAAAGTTAGCCATAGCAAAACTTATCAAGAGTGTAGACCTTGGGAATCCTGGGTTGTTCAGTCAATTGAGTATCCCACTCTTGGTATTGGCTCAGGTCATGATCTTGTGGGTCATGGGACTGAATCCATCTCAGGTTCCAAGCCCAGCAGGGAGTCTGTATGAAGGATTCTCTTCCTCTGCCCTTACTCCCACTTGCACTTTCTCTCTCTCTCTCTCTCTAATAAATAAATATATTTTTTAAAGATTATAGACCTTAAGTGTTCTCATTACATTTTGAAAAATGAAAGTTAACTTTGTGCAGTGGTGGATGTGTCAATTAACCTGAGAGAAACAACTGTTTCACAAAATATATGTATGTCCAATCACATTGTACACTTTAAATATATGCAGTTTTATTTGCCAATAGTTAACTATAGGTAGAGCTTTGGAACAGAAGGGACAGAAGAACGTGATGCTTTTTCTGCTAATCACATCCTTCAATTTTCCTCTGGATAAGAAAAATACTAATAGATTGGGTAACTCATTAGGAAAAGGGGAGTGCCACTTGGACTTACTATTTGCAAATTTCCTTAATGTTTATGAAATGTTTTCATAAGTGGTACCTTGTCATAACCCTCTCAGGTGACTAATTTCCTTTCTCCTAGAGGGAAAGCAGAGTCAATACCATATTAAGTGGTAGAGCTAGGATTTGAATTCAATCTGCTGACCCTTGCTCCAGAGCTCTTTCTCCTGTTCAGTAGACATCACCTTAAAAAAAGCTTCTTTCCTTACTCAGAAATCTGTTTCTAAATTAGCTTTATTGAGGTTAAACTGATATCCCCCCAAATGCACACAGTTAATGTAAACATCTATGGGTTTGGACATATGCATACACATATGATACCATCACCACAACCAAGATAAACATATCCGTCACTTCCAAAACTTCATTTTCTTGTGTCTGTGTGTGTGCATGTGTTTCTTGGTAAGAATACACACTGCTGTTGAACAGTAGGTCTTTAGAACCTAATCATGACCAACAGAAAATTTATACCCATTGAAAAAACACATCTTTAATTAGAGAGAGTTCAGCCATCTCTGAAATAAACTCTGACACTCTTGAATGGAAGTAAATTATGTTTCTTAAATTACCCAATGAAAATGTCACACCCTTACAAAACAATGGATTTTATCTTCTTCTAATTAAAATTGATTTATTAATCATTTCTTTTTTTTTTTCTTTTAGAGGTAGGGGACACATGGAGAGGCAGAGGGAGAGGAGAGAGAGCATATTTTCTTTTTTAAGACTCATTTATTTTTGAGAGAAGGGGTGGGGAAGGGGTAGAGTGAGAGAGAGAGTCACAAGCAGACTCTGTGCTGAGCATGGAGCTCAACCTGGGGCTTGATCTCACAACCCTGAGATCATGACCTGAGTTGAAATCAAGAGTCAGACACTTAACCAACTAAGCCACCCAGGTGCCCCTAATTTATCCATCATCTCAACGCATGTGTTTGAAGTCCACTACGTGCTCATCTATTTGTGTGGAAGATACATTTATCAGAGTTTACCTCACTAGTTCTTAGTTCAGAGCCAACCCGTGTTCTTCAGAGCCTAGCTGCCCATATGCTGAGTGTTTTGAGATGAGCTAAATGGAGACCCTGTTCTCCAGGCATAGTAGATGCTTAAAAGTAATTGCATCTCAGTTTAAGAGCTGTCATAACGGAGGAGGAATCAGAGTGAGGATGAGGACTTGACTCATGGATGTTAGGACAGGATCTCAGGAAGAGTGATCTAAGGGGCTCTTCCAGGAAATGACAGGAAGAACAGGTTGTTAAAGGGGCGCCTCTCACCAAAGGAACAATTTGGACAAAGACATGGCATATTGTGGGTCTCTGGGAAACTCCAAGTAGAATGTTATTATAGGAATATAAGGAAAAGGTAAAAATTCAGAGGCAATGAGATGAGGAAACCAGTCATGACTATACCATAGCATCCATGGATAACAGATTTCTGTAAGCATTTTCCCAGAATCTTTCCACTGTTCTATTGGGAAACCAGGCTTTCTTTTAGAGTGAGGTAACTAATTTACGTGGGTTATCAGTTCTCCAAAGGGTGTTGGTGATCTTATAGCTGAGGAATGAAGAGATGTCAACATTTTTCCACCTAGCTTTGTTGGAACATTATTCCCACATTTAAAGATGAGAGAAGAAAAAAAAAATCCCACTTTATAGCAATCTTGGAAGAGGAAATTAGTTCCACCCTGTATTTTAGCCTTGCATTTACTTAGGATACTTTTCCTCATATGCTAGAGAAGGGGGGTAGGGTGCATGGCAAACTATTCTTGGGGAATTGAATTGTTTAAGATCACGAAAATACTGAGAGCTGTGTTTCAAATGGCTTCCCTCCACAAATTTGTAGAAATGCTGTTTTTTTTGTTTTATTATTATTTTTTTTAATTTTTGTTTTTGTCTGGCTACAGGAGAAACATAGAAAATCATCCAAGGAACATAATGGGAAGCCATGCTAGAAGAATGGAGAGCTTCAAGAGGTAGGAAAGCTCAGTGATGATCTTTGGCTAAAAGAAGCAGCGGGGAAGATTGTGCAAGCCACCAGCAGGCGCAGGCTTGGGAAATCAGCTCTTCCTTTCATCAAACTCCTGGAAAATATTTAATTTTTGAAAACAAGCTGCAAGAAACTCAGTATTTCTGCCAGCAACTTAGGAAAACAAAATATTAAACTTTGGGGCTGAGAGGAATGTGAAAAGCCAGCTGGTCAAATCTCTCAGTGGACTGATAAGAAGAATGAAACAAAAGAAGTGGTTTGCTCAAGGTCAAACATCCTATCTTCTCCATTCTTAACCTGGGCCCAAAGAAGCTTCGAACTCAAATGGAACTCTCTCATGAGCTTCCTCCAATATATTATTTAAATAATATATTCTGTCAAAATATCATTGTCTTTCAGTAACTAGAGCAACAAAATTTTGAGAATAAAATAGCAGAGGAGTAAAGAAGAGAAAGAATGAGAAGAAAAGAGGGAGGAAGGAGAGAAGGCGCATTCAAATTCCCACTCGGTTCAAAATAAGTTTGCTTGAGAGAATTTTTTCAAAATAACAGTAACTAAGAACCATCCCCATTAGAAAGTTAGAGACATTCCACAATTTGTTCATCACATAACAAACTCTAACAATCCTTCATCTAGCAAAGAGGGTGGTCTTGGACTCACTCTCATGCAACCTGTGCTGAGGAATTTTGCTTGGGATAACTGGAATGTTTATAGGAACTCTGACCCACAGTGAGGTCTTGGAATTTAGTCTAAACATACAGAACAAAGATCTCACACTGGCAGAGAAAACCAGTGATTTGGAGTTGAGAAGCTGGTGTGCTAGTGTGCTCTGACACTAACACATTTGATAAGTGCTCCACACCAACCTTCTTTTTCCAGAGGCCAGGAATTGTATCTATAAAATGGTAGCACTGGCCTTGGAGAACCTTAAAAACACTCTTTGGTTTTATACTGTCATGCATTTATTCAAAGGATTCACTCTTCTTTACTCCTCTTTAAAGTTGTCTGATTCTTTTTGCCTTCATCGGGAAGATTTCCTTTTTAGACATCCTCACCCTAACTCCCTGCTCCACCATGAATCAAGAACTCCTCTTTAGGCCTCCATGCCACTTTGGGCTTATTATTACCTTTATCACAACACTTTATAAAATATCCTGGACACTGAAAAGCCATCGAGACACTAGTCATCCAATTAACTACCACCCAGGTAAAATATACTTTAAATCTATTTTTGTCACAGGATATAAAAAGTATTATCTTGAAATTACCTCAGCACCAAGCTCTCTACTTAACTATCTTCAAAAAAGTTTAGAACTGAAACGGAACTTTCTTAGAGTTCATGCAATGTGGTAATTAAGGGGTAGTTCCTCCAAATTATAAATTGTCTTTCAGTGACTAAAGGCAATAAAAAAATTAAGGATGGAGTAGTAAAGCAAAGAACAGACCAGGAGAGAAAGGAGATGTATCAGGAGTAATGTTTAATTCATTCTCTGAATTATTAGCACCCAACACCATCCCTGGTAGACGCTAACTATACATTTCTAAAAGTGATCTGAACTACAGTCACAGTCAGGTTATCTAAAATAATGAGATTATAATAAAGGTTCAGGTCCCAAAAATCCAAGATAAAGAGCAACCCTTCAAGAATTCCTTTTCAATAACTTCGATGGACTTCTTTGCAAGAACTCCACGGCAAAGCCATGACATCATCAGTGGGGTTTGTGTCATTTATCTAAGCAATGTTTCAATTGAGCTCTTCCCACACTGTAGCCCAAACAAGCTGTCTTATTCCCTGAGGCAATGGCCAAAGCTTGGAAACTGAGTGTACACACACATAAATCTCAAGGGGGAAGAAACATGTTTAACCTTTAAAGAACTTACACATATTTGGTTTTATGGTAAACAGGATAGGACTGTCCAGAGATATGTGGACATTTAGAGAAGGAGATGTGTGTGTATGTGCTTCAGTCAAGGTAGTGGCATTCTTTGAAATATCCAGAGAGTTATGAAGGAAGACTCAGGCATTCACAAGACTGGTTTTCTAAGCATGAGTTCTCATCAGTGAAAAAGGATATTCTGCATCTGCATAGAGTCTCATGATCCTATTGAGAGAAAATGGAGTCCATTACCATTGAGTAAATCCCCCTACAGAGGAAAGAACCCTGGAAAACAAACTGTGATTGCCAAATGTTCCACTGACTTTCTGTGTGATCTTGAGCAGGTTGTTTTTCTCCTCCCAGGCTGTTTCCTTATCTATATTTCTATAATTCAATGATAAAATATACTACAATACTATCACTTACTCAAGGAGACTTTTTCTTTTTTCATACCAAATTGGGACCCATTCTCTTGTTACATAATCTCCAAATAGCCTATGCTTCTCCCTCATACCATTTAGCACAATTCAAATAATGCATTTACTTGGATGGCTCTGGCGTTCAGTTTTCAAGCCCCTTGAAGTAAGGATTGTATCTACTCTAGGTACCTTGACTAGGATAGTGTTGACTAGCATTTGCTCAATGAATATATGTTGGATTTCTGAATGAATGAATAACAACTGCCTTTCTCCTTTCCTCATGGTAAGTCCTTCACTTATCTGATACTTGTGCTTTGGATATCATAAATGTTAAAAATGCAGGTTTTGGAATTCAGCAGACATGGCTTTGAATCTCGTGCTGCAACTAACCTGTGATCAGATTACTTTATCATGTTAAACCTCACTTTCTGCACTTACATATGGGAGATATTATATATCTCCTAAGATTGTTATGAAGATAAAATAACGGACATGTAGGATTTTTGAGAATATTGGCTCATTAAATGTGCGCTATCAATACAATTTTATTATTTATTTTGTTATAAATCCCTTGACTCTCCATTCCATTCCATTCCATTCCATTCCATTCCATTCCATTCCAGGTAAAATGCAATTATACAACCGTAATATCAAATTATTTTAAAATAAAGAAAAATGTTTAAGTGGAAACAAAATCAAACAACAAAAGATACTCATCTAAAGCTCTTCAGCAAGAGGTGAAAGGAAAAGACCTCTTTTGAAATGGAAGACGCTGTATTCTTTAAAAACTGATAATGGGTTAAGAATAGAGAGTTTAAGGGAGATAAGTTACTCCATAGTAACTACTCACAGTGTCCTCATAACTTAAGATTCACTGAAGTGAGATACTGGCCATTTAAGGGCTTATTCGTCCAGAGAAGACGTGTAAGGGGTCAAACACCATGTTAATTGCTGATGGGGACACACTGTACTGTTTGAAATGCAGTATACTGTTGACATTCTCAAAAGCCTTATCAGAACTATCAATCCATGGGAAGCCCCAGAACCAACTATAAACACATGAGAAATTTTATTATATTTAATATTTCTAAGCTGGCCAAAAATAGCTTTTATTCAAGATGGCTTTATGCTTCCACTTTTGGACTGCACCAGTCTGTGAACATAAAGTGAGGAGAAAATTAAAAACAAAAACAAAAACTGAGTCTTGTGTTTCCTTTTAAAGAAGAATGGTTAGATATGGGTCTAGAAATAGATCAAAGTAGGGAATAAGATTTATTTATTTAGCAAACACATCATGCCTGAGTTCATTGGGAACTTTCATATGTATCTCACTTAATATGTATCTCCTGTGATTCTGAACAATAAGTATTACTATTCTTCATTTCACAGATAGAAAAGCCAAGTTTCAGAAAGGTTAAGACTTGCTAAATAATTACAGGACCCAGTGAAAAGTAAAAATGCATGGCACCTTCTTAAAAACTTTTGGGAATCTCAAGATGGCAAAGATGGAATATTAAACCAAGTGCGGGGTCCTTCTAGGTGCTGGGTCTTAGGTAACTGCACAGGTCATGTGACCAAGAAACGGGCTCTGGTTAAGCAACTCACCTAGTGTCACAAACCTAGTAAAGGGGGGAATCAAATGTTCGTACTCAGCCTCCTAAAATAAAAGCCACGGTTTCTGCTCCTCTAAAACTCCCAACTCTGAAATGGCACCCATCACCCCATTTATTGTCTGCTTACCTGTTTAGATCGTCCTTGTTCTATTTGACAAAAGGCCTTTTGAATTTTCAAAATTTGATCTTTTCTTCTTCTTTTTTTAATGTAAAGGCTTTGGAGGGGCATTGATGGCTGTGTTGGGTAATATACCAATATCCCCATTTTCACCCAGCTCACTGATTTCCCCAGGTATATATTCATGTCAGCCAGGCCCCCTTGTGTCTTGGGCATGAATCAGATTATCTCTGAGAATCAAAACCCACAAAAGACTTGCTCCTGGAAGTAGCCTCTCAGACAGTTATAGCCAAGAAAAATCCTTGTTGGATGCCAGTCACACTCTAGAGCTACACATTTTTAAAATAGAAGTGATTTTAGTGCCCACTCAATCCAAATTTTGTTTTGTAGTTTTTGTTTTGCACCATTTTAATTATGTTTCATCATAGGATGCTGAGACCAAGGTGAATCAATAAATAGTCCAAAACCATACAGTAAATTAATGACGAATTAGGAGTAGAATTAAAATATTTTACACAAGAAACATGAGATTAGGGGCGGCTGGATGGCTCAGTGGGTTGAGCCTCTGCCTTAGGCTCAGGTCATGATGCCATGGTCCTGGGATCGAGCCCCGCATCGCGCTCCCTGCTCAGTAGGAAACCTGCTTCTCCCTCTCCCTCTCCCCCTGCTTGTGTTCCCTCCTCTCTCTCAAATAAATAAATAAAATAAAAATTAAAAAAAAAGAAAAGAAACACGAGATTACCTGTAGAAAGTGAAGAGTTGATCTCTAGATCAACTCTCTTTTGACTAGTAAAACAGATTTTTCAAGAATCAGATATTTTTGGGTTAGTAAATAACCACTTAAAAAAAAATAACCCTCCACTGTACCTAATAGCCAAGACTAAGAAGACGAGGCCTCCCACTGTATGTCTCTTACTCTGCAATGTGGAAAGATGCTGGTTGGGTCAGCATGTGTGGAGCGGCAGTCTTCAAAAACTGCAACATACACCTGCTTGCTTGCAATCTTGTCTCAGGTAGCCTGTGGAACTGTACAACATCAAGACAGCCTAATGTCTCCGAAATCCTCATCAACTGCTCTTTGGAAAGATTTCAGTTGCTGCAAAACAAACAGGAACTGAAAAAAGAGCAAGCTATCCCTTGTTCTTGAGCAAAGCTAGCCATGCAAAGAGCTTCCTACCCACAAGAGACTGTATAGAGCCAGGTAAAAAATGGCCCACGGATTTCTGAATATTTTGTCTATTAGGAAAGCAAGCACTGGGGATGTTTAAGATATATTTTAGTGTCCTTCTTAGGTATCTGCTATTTGGAGAAATGCCCTTGTTCCTAATGACTCTACCATAAAATCCAAACTGCACTCCCATAAGCAACGTTGATGCTAGTGAGACAGTAACCTCAGGCACACAGTAAGTTCATACTAAGCTTCTTGTCAGCTACCAACTAATGCTATGAAGGTAGGAACTGTTTACATGGTTGTATCTAGTGTTCTATAATTTATACAGTGAAGCTCAGGTCTAACTAACTCAGGTCAAGCCTCCTGGCAAATTTAACTACCTTCATAGTAACACTATGGCAACCCATGTGTTGGAATTTAGCTAGACAGTCGCAGAGAATCTGAAGCCCACATCTTTACTACTCCTGGCACACGACTTCCCTAAAAGCTCCCAATGCTTCCAGGAAGCCCACTGTTTTTTGAACTCAGCATTCAACTGTGCCATTGACTGGACCCCTGAATTGTAGACTGGTTTGGAATACCATCTAGTCAAATATTTCATAAAGTGGTAAACAAGGGGGAGTAAAACAATCAACTTGTAAAAATTAGTAAGTAAACATTCAACCAAGCAGTGTGAGGGAGACATAATCTAAACACAGCATTAATCCATTATTATCATACTCTAGATGGCAAAATTGATTCAACACTATAAAATATACTAAGATATTTTATCATATTGGCATACTTAAGGATAAAAATAAAACTCAGTACAGGCAGGAAAAATATTCAAACTCTTAGGAGGACGGTAACTTCCTTTTTTTTCCTTCTGATACCAACTTTAGCTTGATGGAGGTATGACTGGCAAATAAAATTGTGTATATTTAAACTGTAAAGTGTGATTATTTGATATACATATACATTATTAAATGATTAAAACAATCAAGTTAACTAATACGCATATCACTAAGTATAGTTGACCTTGTGTGTGTGTTGGGGGGGGTCTCTGTGTGTGGTGAGAACCCTTAGAATACTAAACCAATTTCAAATATAGAATATGTTATTACTAACTATAGTCACCATGCTGTACATTAAGTCCTCAGAACTGAACCATCTTATAACTGGAAGTGTGTATTCTACAACCAACATCTCCCCGAGCAACCACCAATCTACTCTCCATTTCTTTGAATTCAACATCTTTTCGGGTTTTGTCTTTTAGATTCTAAATATAAGAGAGATTACATAGCTTCTGTCTTCTCTGGTTTATTTCACTTAGCATAGTGTCTTCCAGTTTCATCCATGTGATCGCAAATGGCAGGATTTCCTCCTTCCTCAGGGCTGAATAATATTCCACTATATATAATACATATGACATATTTTATGATACTACATTAATATGTTGTACAAATAATTTTATATATACTAAATATTACATATGTATAATGTATCACAGTTTCCTCATCCATTCTTCCATCCATGGACACTTAGATTGATTTTATATCTTGGCTATTATAAATAATGCTGCACTAAACATGAGAGCAGATATCTCTTAGGGATATTGACTTTGTTTCCTTCAGATATATATACAGAGGTGAGATTGCTGGACCATGTAGTTCTATGATGAATTTTTTGAGGAATGCCCATACTCTTCTCCATAATGACTGTATCAATTTATGTACTACATAAGTGAGGAAACATGAAGTATACATAGACAGAAATAGTCAATCTATTACAGATATTGATTCTCCCAAATTAATAGACAGATTTTTTTTCAAAGATTTTATTTATTTATTTGACAGACAGAGATCACAAGTAGGCAGAGAGAGAGGAAGAAGCGGCTCCCTACTGAGCCGAGAACCTTATGTGGGGCTCGATCCCAGGACTCTGAGATCATGACCTGAGCTGAAGGCAGAGGCTTAACCCACTGAGCCACCCAGGCGCCCCTAAAAGACAGATTTGATGCATCTCTGGAGGATTTTCGTGTGTGTGTGTGTGTGTTGTGTGTGTAACTGATGAGGTAATTCTGAAATTTATATTAAAAGACAAGAAGAAACTAAGGAATTTCTGAAAAAGACAAACAAGACAGGGGTGCCTGCCTCAGCACAGAGTATGACTTCTCTGCACTTAGATTGCTGCAGGTGTAGACAACCAATGGAATTATGTAGAAAGCTAAGTGATGGGACAGGCATTTACACAGATTATATGACAAAAACAGCACTGCAGAACAATGGAGGAGAGGATGGATAATTAATAAATGGGACTGGCCACTGGAAAAAGAACAGGTCACATTGATAGTAAAAATCAATGAAAAATTTAAAATCTTAGAAAGGAGAATATATACATAACTTTGAAGTATAAAAATATGAAAAAAGATACATAAGTACAAATCAGCAAGGGAAAGATTGATAAAGCTAATTAAATTTCTTAAATTAAGAATTTTTGTTCAACAGTCATCACAAAGAGAGTGAAAATACAAGCCACACACTTGGAAAAAGTTTTCTGTGACATTTCACAGTAATAAAAAATGTCAGTATCTAAAATATAAAGATTATAGGGCATGTACCCACATACAACAATGAACAAATATGTGGACAGATATTTCATGAAAGCAGAAACACAATCAACAACAAGCATTTTCAAAAATGTCCCTTCTCATCATTTATAAAGGAAATGGCAAATAAAATATCATAACAATTTCATACCCTTGAGATTGGTGGTGAAAAAAAATAGCCTAACAATATTGATTGTTGTAAAGAGCGTGGAGCAACAGCAACTCTTATATCATACCAGTAGAATTTAAAGTGCTCCAAATACACTGAAAATAAATTGGTGTTAGCCACCAAATTTTAAAAACTCTAAATTCAGCAACTGTATTTATAGGAATATAGCCTAGGAGAAATTTGCACATGCATAGTATGAGACATTCTGTAAGAATATTTCCAGCAACATGGACTTTACTAGTAATAAACCATGAAAATTTCAAATTTCCATAGTCGGTAGAATGGGTAGATTTTAGTATAATTATTACACCGGAATATGATATGGAAGAAACGAAAAAAGAAAACCATGCAAAATTCCACATAGATTAACTTAAAAACATAAGACAGAAAGTAGTAAATCATGAGGAAATGCATAACAGTATGATTCCATTTGTGTATAAAACAGATACAGTAAACCAAGGCATATATTTGTAGAAAATCGAGTATAGGAAAACAAGGGATAGTTGATAAAAACAAAATTCAGAATAGTGGCTAACTCTGGAGGTTGGGAGAGGGGGAAGGGAATGCATATAGAGAAGGGCACACAGTCAGCTTGAAAGGTTCTGTAACGTTCTATTTTTGAAGCTGAGTGGAGTAAACATGGTTGTTTCCTCAGTACTCCTTTATTCATTCTATCTATCTATCTATCATCTATCTACACACCTTAGATATCTATTTTTTTGAGAAAGAGAGACAGGGAGAGAGAAGGAGGTGGGGAAGGGAGAGGGAGAGGGAGAGAGAATCCCAAGCAGACTCCAGGCCTAGTGTGGAGCCTGATATGGGCTTGATCTCATGACCCTGAGATCATGACCTGAGCTGAAATCAAGAGTCAGATGCTTAGCTGTCTGAGACACCCAGGTATCCCTAGATAGATTCTTGTATACAGGATACAGAATATTTAATAGAAAAAAAAATTGAGTAGGAGCTTGCCAGCAAATAGAAAAACGATAAAGGAAAATACAGAGCAAAAGTGGCATGAACAAAGACATCAATGTGTAAAAAGCATTTATGCATGTATGTATTTTTGATGAATGACACCTAGTTCAAGTATATGTCCTTGAGCTTAAGGTTTCAGTCAACTGAAGGCAGATGAAGGCTTCGCTCATTAGATATGTTCCCCTTTGGGACAGTCAACTGAAGATGAGTCCCCTTGTCTTATCTACCCATTCCAAGACATCTAGGGGTGTGTTAGGTACAATCTATATAGTCTGATCTCAGGGGAAAGAGAACACCTTAAGAGGGTGGAAGTGGGTTGAGGCCCCAGGAACAGTACTTTGTTTGAGGGAAGAATGTGGGGCAAGATAAAGAACCCCTTGCTCAGGTCAACATCAATAATGTATCACCAGTGCTGACTGCCATGCTTGGCACACAGTTATGCTCAATAAATATTTGGGGGAATGAATAAATCAATGGAGCCTTTGACAATGAGGCATCCTGGGAACACGTCTCCTTTGTTAAGGCTGTCCTTGTTCTTTTTTTCTTTTTTTGGCTATTCTCACTGTGGCTAGAGAAACTTTATAACTTTTTTCCCCTTTCCTTTTCAGTAGCCAGTAGGGGTGGGAAGATTCGAGGAGGTCCAAGACAAACTGTGAATAGCCTTGATTTCCAATGGTCCTCACAGAGTGCTGACAGATGTCTGACATGAGAGCAAGATTGGAGGAGCTGCCAGCTGGGGCTAGGTGCCAACCTCCTTTTCTGGGGAAATATCCATAGATGGTGGGGGATCAGATGCCACTGCACACAATCCCTGGGCTCTTTCCTTCCTCCGCTTTACCCTTATTTTTCTGGCTCACATCTCCTTCCATCTCCTACCTAATTGCTCTCTCTTGCTTATGTGTCTTAAACAAGCCCTTTTTGTGCTTCGGCTTGGGTTAATTTCCTCTTGGACTCTTTGGTCCATTATTTCTCCTCTTGGCCAGAAGGAGACACAAGAAACTGGGGGCATGGCTGAGGCAACATGACTTGATATAAATCTCATGCTTTTGAGAGTTTAATTTTTCTTCCCATAGTGTAATTTCTCTCTCAATTTAGTTCCTTTTAAATATATATATATATATATATATATATATATATATATATGTATATGTATATATAGTTATTCTTTAACAAAAATGCAATGCATTCCTTACAGTGGAAATTAAGAGACATATAAATGATAAAAGTATTAAAATCATCCAGAGAGGGGCACATGGGTGGCTCAGTCAGTTAAGCAACTGACACTTGATTTCGGCTCAGGTCATGATTTCAGGGTTATGAGACAGAGTTATGAGCTGGGCTCCAAGCTCAGTGGGGAGTCTGCTGGAGGATTCTATCCTTATTTCATTCTCTTTCTCTAACCTTCCCCCCACTCATGCACTCTCTTTCTCCCTCTCTAAAATAAGTAAATCTTTTTTTAAGTAAAGTCATCCAGAGATAACAGTGGTTCCATATGTTTGGGAGATACTCTTCTAATTTCCCTCTGTTTGATTTTTGCTGTTTTTTTGCCTGTTAGAAATTAAGGATGTCACTCATTTAATATTCTCCTTTTCTAGGTTATAACAAGCATTGGAAAGAAAAACAAAGAGTCAAATGTGGAGCCAATAATAACAGAGCTTAATAATTTCTAACTCATGGGTGTCCATCCTAAGGCAAGATAAGAGAATGTGGCTGACATCTGATGTTAAAAACCTGCTCACCTATGCCTTCAGATCCACTGTGGGGAGAATTACACCTAACTGTACTGACCTAGTCAGTTGCAGAGAAAATATGCCTACCTCACAAACAAAGAATGGAAAGCAGAGGAAAAAGGGTTAATAGTGGAACCTTGGGCTCATATCTAGGAGCTGACCCTAAGCACAGGGGCAAGTGTTCTTAGTAGTTGGAAGCAGGAAAACCAAAGGGAAACCCAAGCTCTTCTTTCAAATTTATGAGGTAGAGATAGGGGACTATTTCCAAAGTTTGGTAAAAAGTAGTGTCATTCATTAGTACTGGGAGCTAGTATAGCATAAAGCATAGTTTATCCAGTTTGTAGGAGGAAGGAACAAATCGAAACAGAAACCATACTGATCATTTTAACAGAGAGAATCTAATAGAGGGAATTGAGAAGGGAAAAGGGAAAAAACGAGATGGTATAGGAGTAATGAAGGCAGCAGGTACCAAGTTTTAAGGAACAAAGAAGAGGTTGGGATTATTCATACCTTGAAGCACAGAGGAGTGATCTTGTGGATGCTGGCCAGCAGGTACTGGGATATCCATAGGCTGGAGAAGGAACTTCATGGAGCTATGGCTTTGAATTCCAAGAACAACCTGGCTGGAACTGGTCTTTCTAGGGGTATCTGACCGAAATGATTCTTGGTATGGGGGAAAGTCTGGAAGCTAGAGCTAACTGCCGCTACATGGGGAGGAGTCACTGCTAAAGTTGGACCAGTGAAAGAATCAGCGGTCCAGAAGGAACAAGCCCCTTCACTCTCTTCCACACCACCGCTGTTTCAAGAGCCTAGTGGGAGAAGAAGTGGCAAAGGAGGGATATGGTTTTGTAAAGCCTAGACCCCAGAATCACAGTATGGAGCACAGATCATGGTTTTTGGAGCAAAGACTCACTTAGAGATTGGGACACAGCCAATGGGCGTGAAGGTCAGCATTGCAGCCACTCTGCAGAAACAGGATGGACCCCTACACAGCATGTGGCTGAGATGCAGAGACTGACATTACGCACACACATCAAGGAATTTTGAAAAGGTTTATTATTCATATAATCAACTTTCTGGGGTCAGGGCAGACTCCCCAGCTGGTCTGACGATGAGCTCCAGAGTACAGGGAAAGGCAGCAGGCATGGGTTTGTTATCGTGACCCAGGAGCAGGCTAGGGTAAGCCCTCCACTGTGTGGACAGGGCTTCAATTGGTTTGAATCTGCCCATGTACCCACAGGAGGGGGCATTGGCTTTATTAGTGACTTGCTCAGATGCAGAGAGACAGAGAAGAGGGAAGGCTGAGACTTAAAAGCCATCGGCAAACATCAAAATATGAAATCAAATGGTTTAAGACACTCGGAAAACAAAACAACCACTTTTCTTCCTGAAAAGGCGGAAAGTGGTCCTGTTGGCATTCTCCACATTGAGAACATTTATGGGTACAACTCAAGTGCTTGCTGTATGTCGCACCTGGGAACATACACCTCAGATCATATATTCTGAACATGTATCAGGTTACTCACTCTTCTTATAACACAGTAGTTTCGGAGAGATGCAAGCTTTTCCATTGCTGTATGTTTGGATAAACCGGGCTTCATATCATACTAGTTCCCAACTGACAGGCATTTAGATTGTCTCTGGGTTTCTTTATAATTTCGAAACCTGGTCTATGCTGAGAAGGCACTGATGCAGCACAAGTATTTACTGAGCACTTACTAGTTGCTTAGCACAGGATTAAAAAAACAGGCATCCTCTGCCTTCCATCCAGAGATGGCCACACACACACACACACACACACACACACACACACACGACTGTGCTGTTGGAGCCAGAGGCAGAGGAAGGCAGGAGGCATTAGGTCACTTTTTTTGTTTTGTTTTGTTTTGTTTTAATTAAATGATAAATTGTGACTACATGCTCATTTAAAAATTTTAAGCTCTATCAGAATACTTAGGTAGTAAGTATAAATATGTCATGTCATGCTCACTGTCCTGAATTTCCATCCTTCTAGGTTTGTGTGTATGTGTGTGTGCATGTAAAAAGTACACATACACACATACACACACATAAATATACTTCCACAATAAACAGTATGTAAATATATATTCATACAATTTGGAGATTCTTCAGCTACGAGTGGGACCAGAAAATAGATAAAAAGATAGAGGCATTGATTACAAATAGTTTGGACACTTAAAAAATTTTAGTTAAGACTATATCTGAGGAATCTTCTATTTTTTGTAAAGTCTCCATTCTTCTCAATGGAAGAATTCTTCCAGATTAATATAACCTTTTCTCCACTACTGAACATTTGGCTTTCTCATTTTTAATAACTACTTAAACTGCTACAATATAAGAACTTTAAAATAAGTCTGAGGATTCTCCTAAAAATAAATTGCATCTCTCCTTGTCTTCAACAATTTTAACTTTGTTACAAACCCCGCCCCCCCTCAAAAGAATATTAATTTAAATTCTCAACAAGTGTTCCTCTTTTGAAATTACCTTGCCCTGATTGGTTATTTTTATATTTTAAATATCTGCATTCTAATGGGGAAAATCTTTCATTCTACTGTTTTGTTTTTAGTTCTTTAAACACAGAGACTTCCTAATGTTAAAGATCACATTAATATTATCTGTGGCACCTGGGTCGCTCAGTGGGTTAAGCCTCTGCGTTTGGTTCAGGTCCCAATCTCAGGGTCCTGGGATCAAGCCCCGCATCAGGCTCCCTGCTCAGTGGAAAGCCTACTTCTCCTTCTCCCACTCCCCCTGCTTGTATTCCCTCTATTGCTGTCTCTCTCTGTCAAATAAATAAATAAAATCTAAAAACCATTTTTTTAAAATCACATTAATGTTATCTGCTGATATGAAGATTTGATGGTTAAGGCATAGAACAACATAATTTTATTTCTTTGGCCTTTATGTTAGATCGAGCAGAGGCTCTCCAACCACTCTTTAAATGACATTTTTTCCAGGAAGAAAAAGCTAATTAACGGATTACATATAAAACATGAGAGCACTTTTTAACTAATTAAATGTTAATACCTGAACTCACTACACTCACCTTTATATTTTACACAAAGACAGGTTTACCAGGAATTCTGATGGATTATTAAATAATTAGCTAAAATGGACTGAGATGAGCCAGGTTGGGTCTGCATATAACCTGAGTGCGTCTATTTTTTTATGCTATTTTTTATTGGAGTCCAGCACTGGGTTCCACATGGGACTTGACCCCAGGACCCTAAGATCACAATCCAGACTTAAGGCAGATACTCAACCAACTGAGTCACCCAGATTCCCCATTTCCTTATTGATCTTTAAGGCAACTTGACATAGCCTGACTTCTTAATTCTCTTCCCTGAGATACTGTTATTTTTTTTCCCCAAATCAAGTTTGCACTACCTATAACAGACTCCCATAGGATCTTGACTTCCTGCACTGGACATAACACTTGTATAATAATTTGTTTATTTCCACTGCCTGTACTAGACCATTAGTCTAAACAAAAGCCATGACCATATCTGATTTGTAGAACACTATATCCCCAGCACTTAGCACAAGGGGTGGCACATGTCATAAACTCTCAAATCTGTGATGAGTTATTGCTTTGTAAAAAGCAGCACAACTTTCCCTTGCACAAAAGTGTTGAGTACTACTGAACTGTTGTATATATTTAAAAGTACTGTAAAATTCCACTTACAATGTGGTAAGAAGCATGATTTCAAGATAATTCACTTTTACATTTATGTAACTCAGTTGTCATTTGGATTCCCTGCCTGAACGTCCTCCCCTTTCCCCCCAGTTCCATGGACTGTGCATTTCCATGGCTGTGGAAGTCAAAGGCTTAACCCACTATTCAACAGACATCCAGTGACTCATTCCTTGGGGCTTCATCTGCCTTCCTTCTCTGGTCTCTGTTCTCTGTTAATATGCATGATGTCAGTCTTCAGGAGAAACTCAGCCCTGTTTTCAGGAGCCACAAAACCCCTTTCACACAGGGCAACCATTGATCAGTGGAGTTCAGAGTTAAGATTCATATCAGATTAATTCAAGAAATGAAATAAAACACGCTAGTATCTCCATTTTTAAAATATCATTCCACACTATCAAAGACATCACACGTCTTTCCTGAGCTACCTTTATTCTCTTAGCTTTTTTTACTCCCAAGAACCACAATCCATTTCTCCCCCATTTTTATGAGGAGCCATTTTGTCTTTTTTTCTCTCCAAAATCTGAAATCAGCAAACATCCAGAACCTTGGGAACTTATTTCTATCACAGAGATGTATTAAGAAACTTTTGCCCAGTAAAAGATAACTTACTCCCAAAAAGGAAACTGGTTCTAGTTATTAAAACAGTAACACTTTGTCAGACTAGTTACATTTACATATATTACATCTAAAATCTGGCAACATTTACATATGTGCAACTCAGTAATTACTACTCTCTCCTTCCATAAACCACTGGGCATGCCTACACTATCATTTGGAGAAAGCAGAGCTGGCTGGCTTCTCTTTACCCTTTCAGAATGTGAATCATGGACAAGGTCCAGAAAACCATGCCCTGAATGCCAAAGCAACTTGGGAGAAGGGTGGATGCAGAAGCATTGTGCTGAGAATTGCAAGAACAAAGAATCACTGAAGAATGCAACTCTAAGAGTCATTAATTTTCAAACCAATAAGGGCTAGTTTGGAATTTAAAAAGAAGATGCGCAAGACAGCAAATGTATGGGATACTTCCTCTAAGCACACCAGATCAATTTTGCCATCTTTCCTGAACAATTGATGTAGGTGATTCAGGACAAGGCTTGTCAAAAAAAAAAAAAAAGTTAACATTCCACTGAAGCATAGCATACAAACAGGAAAGTGCCCAAATCACCAGTACATAGCTCAAGCCATTTTCACAACTTGTGTGTACACCTGGTTACCAGCAGCTAGATGAGGGACAGAACACTGCCATCCCCCTAGGAGTCTACACAGCTTCTGATAAATTGATTTTGCCTCTGGTTGACTTTTATATTGATGGACTCATGCAACATGCCCTCTTTGGGGTCTGACTACCTGAGCTCAACATTATGTTTGTGAGATTCTTCCCTCCTATTTTTGTTTACTATTACCACAATTATTATTTAATATTAATAGCTTCATAGTATAAATAGCATTTATTGAATTGCAACATTAAATTCCTTCTGTTGGATATTTATCTTTTTTTCTACTGTTTGCATTTTTCTCCTTTTATTTAAAAAAATTCAAAACCACAGAAAACATAAATCTGTAATTCCAACACACACACACAACCTACTGTCCAGGCAGTGGAACTAACTTCAGCTGTGTTCTGTTCTACAGGTTCTAAGCCGTAAAGGACCTCCTTCTCCTCTCTCCTTCTCTCCTCACCATACTCCTTGGGCCATTCTCTGTTCAGTGAGATCCAGGTTTACAAATGGTCCAACCTAGGTTTCTTCGTAGTTGGGTAATTGGAAGCTAAAAGAACAAGTTTCCTTCTTCCATCAGGACCATTTAGACTGAGGAACAGTTTTACCATAGGAAATGGGGTGCTGTTATCAGACAAAGGGGTTGTATAATCAGAATGGATAGGAAAAAAATATGGTCACCATAGTATGCCATGCTTGGGGCATGTTATGGCTAGTCTACAGATGACATCTTACAATAATAACCCAATGAGTTAGAGACAGAAGCTTTTAGTCAGTCGCACACCTAATGTCTAGATCTGAGGGATGTCTCTTTTTTGATATAAACATATTTTTAGCAGGATTTATGGAAAGCTTGACATGACTCCAATTCAGTTGGCCAGGAAGTCAAGCATGGCACCATTGCAACCATAGAAAGGAAGGGGATGAGCTGTGTATTGTAGGATGAAGCCCAAGTAGATTAGCCAACCCAGGGCAGCACTGTCAGCACTGGCCTTGGAGGAGGCTCAATGCATGGACAGCTTCCCTGGATACCCTATGTGTCAGCAAGAGTGGGAGCCTGGGCTTGTCTACTGGAGACATGCATCCAGGCTTTCCAGCTGGCAGCACTGTTAACTGTACACATGTCTGACACGGTATCTCATTTAAGCTCTATCCCTGAGAGATGACAGACTTAATTAGATGAATGGAGGTGGGGAGAGAAGGAAGAGTAATCAAAGTTTCCCTGGTATTACCATTTCTGGTAGCAGATAGTCCTTCATGGGTGCAATTATTGGTCAGGTTGCTATTTGCCTACATTTTCAGATAACCAGATTAGGCTTTTCTTTTAATGGATGTTGTAGATCTTCTGGATGTAGAGAACTGGTAATATATAGACCCCTTTAATACAGAGGGCTCTTGGTACTGGTGTGAAGATTTAAGTCACTAATTCCTGGGCATTGACAGTAGAAGATTAAAACAAAATGGAAGCCCCTGTTGCTGTTGTCAATTTTAAGAACTGTGGGACCATGGGTGCCTGGGTGGCTCAGTCATTCAAGCATCCATCTCTTGATTTCCGCTCAGGTCATGATCATAGGGTCATGGGATTGAGCACCATGTTGGGCTTCACACTCAGCATAGAGTCTGCTTGAAATTCTCTCTCCCTCTGCCCCTTCCCCCACTCACTCTAAACAAACAAACAAATAAATAAATAAATAAATAATTTTTTAAAAAGAATTGTGTGATTATACTAAAAAGATGAGGAATCCCCCTTCATTCACATATCTGATAGGGTGACAGTTAATTTTACATGTCAACTTGGCTG
Source organism: Mustela nigripes (assembly GCF_022355385.1). NCBI lineage: Eukaryota > Metazoa > Chordata > Mammalia > Carnivora > Mustelidae > Mustela > Mustela nigripes. The sequence continues at coordinate 18,170,103 of NC_081565.1, read as the reverse complement.
GGTCACAGTACCCAGACACTGGGTCAAACATCATTATCCCAGATGTTTCTGTTAAAGTATTTTTTAAGTGAGATTAACATTAAAATCAATAGGATCTGAGTAAAGCAGAGTACTGTCCATAATGTGGGTGGGCTCATCCAATCAGTTGAAGGCCTTAAGAGAAAATGCTAACTTTTTCTGAGGAAGAGGGATTTCTGTCAGCAGACTGTATTTGGACTCAAGCTGCAACATCAAGTCTTCTCTGGGTCTCCAGCCTGCCAGTCTACTCCTTAAATTTTGATCTTGCCAGTCTCTATAATCACGAGTCAGTTCCTTAAAATCTCTCTCTCCTTCCTATTTGTTTTATTTTTCTGGAGAACCCTGACTTAGAGAGAGAGACAGTGCAAGTGAGCTGGCCTACGAAATACTCAGAACTCATCCAAGAAGCCCAAGAGGATTGCTTCATCTCATCCTCAGAACAGGCCTGACTTAAGTACTGCTAACTGTCTAATTCAACAATAAGAAGCTAGAGCTAGAAAAATTAAATTCCTTGTCTGAAGTCTTATATATAGTTGGGGCAGATCTACATTCTAATTATGGGATGTGTGCTTCCAAAGTTTAAGTTCTTTTTCTACAGTGCCCCAATGCCTTTGAGGGAGACTCAACACATATTTGACTCTTACTCATTCTGCTTTACACCTGACCATTCTGCCCACTCACAGCAAGGGCAAATGCTGCCTGCTCTCTCCCACACACTCAGAACAACTCTGTTAGCATCAGGGGCATTCTTCCCAGCACCAACCACAGCCTGGTGCTAATAGAGATTCCAGAAGCTCCTGGCTTCATTGACAACATCAGAATCAAAAGAATGCAAAATAGAAGCAGTGAATATTTTCCAAAGGAAAATGGGCTTTTTGCTTAGCAGACCTTGCACGACCTCTTGAGCAAGGGCAGAATGTGGGAATATGGCTGAGAGAGACAGAGCTGAGATGCCCTGTACTACCATGGAAAATGGGCAGGTGTTCCACTGGACAACTGTTAGATCTTTCCTGGCCTCTACTTTTATATTTTTTCAAAGTATCCACACTAAACTGTTTAATGACGGGTTTATTTACTCATCAAATCAGTGTATTTTCTGAGCATGCATCATTTGTCAGATACCATGCATGGTGCTAGAGAGATGATGGAGAATAAGAAAAACCTGCGAACTAGTCGCTAGAGTCTCTTTCTCTGGTGAGGAACACAGGTGAATAATCAGGCAATGCCAACACGTTGTGATAGGTGCTTTGGAAGAAGGAAATGTGCTATGGAGGCACAGGGAGGACACAGAAACAAATGCCAATCCATGTGAGTCCAGGAAGGCTTTCTGGAGGAAGTGACATCTAAGCTAAGACCTGAGGAAATGAATTCTATAGGAACTGGGATGAGGATGGAAAGAATGGTTTTTTGGATGAAGAGAAAACGTGAGTCCGGGGTGTTACATGTAACTAAACAATGATCGAACACTACTTCAAAAACTAATGATGTACTACACAGTGGCTAACTGAACATAATAAAAAAGAGAGAGAGAGTGAGAGAGAGAGAGAATGGGTTGAGTCTCAGAGTGTTCAGGATTGGAGGGCTGGGTCTCAGAGTGTTCAGGATGGCTGCCAAGAATTGAAGCGCGACTTAGGTGAGATATCCAGGGCGCAGCGGCATAGGATAAATATTAGGAGCTGAAGCATGAGGGAAACTGCTTGAAGGCAATTCAGCAATTGCTTGAAGCCAGATTCTGTAACAAAGCTGGGCTCAAGAAGCTACAGGAGAAAAGAGGGGAAATGATGAGGCACAATTTGCTTTTCTCCCCTGTGGGTGCTGCTGTGAATTTGCTTCCATTCCTCACTGACAGGCATCACCTGTTTGGGACCTCACATTCCTCAGCTGTCAAAGTTGAAGAGCCCTGCCTGTGTACCTCAGAGATAATTACGAAGATCAGATCAACAGTGACTGGGAAATGGCCATGCCCTTCCTACTCCTCTGTCTCCCTGGAGGTCTCCAACATAGAATGGAGAGACCCTTCAGCATCCCAAGCACCGGGAGGCTTTGTTCTCCAGAAACGAAGAAATCCTTTTCCTGACAGTATTTCTGGTGGAATATTCCGACTCTTTAACCCACTGGGCAAGGCCACTGGCCTCTTTTATTCATTCTGTTCATGAACCTGATACTCAGGCCACGTGGAATTCCAAATCCGGTGTGTGAAAAACAAAACGAAGCCAAAAGACAAAACAAACAAACAAACAAAAAAACACGATTCTCTGGGGTTGTCTATAAGTTTGGTCACCACCGCAGCACCACCCTCACTGGCACAAAGCTAATGAAAAACGTCTGAGACATGAACATGATTTCGGGCATCTGCACCTTTGTTCTTGCTGTCTCCACACGTCACCTTTCCGAGCATTTTCCTAATTTCACCTGCACCCATTTGCAAGCCTTCCTCCCCTGGGAGGCCTTTCCTAACACCTGGGGCGGCCATAGTTGCGTTTCCTCCTCTAAGTGTCCCCAGCAAACTACATCTCCAACAGCATTTTAACCTCTAGAATCTCTTCTTGAACTTGGAGAAGAAAAAAAAAAAAGTGGTCACATGTTATATTAATTTTTTTTAATTTATTATTTATTTGACAGACAGAGATCACAAGTAGGCAGAGAGAGGAGGGAGGCAGGCTTGCCGCGGAGTAGAGAGCCCGATGTGGGACTGGATCCCAGGACTCTGGGATCATGACCTGAGCTGAAGGCAGAGGCTTTAACCCACTGAGCCACCCAGGTGCCCCACATGTTATATTAATGAATTAATCTCTCATTTCCTCATTCGCTTCTTACTTCGTACTATCCCATTGTATTACTACATTACTGCGAAGTACCAGTTTTTTAGAGTACCCTTTCCTCTAAAAGCTGTTAAAAATAAATAAGCAGAATAATGACAACACAACAATAAAACCCGGGTTTATGAGATCCATAAGGTTGGACTGACTTTGTCGGAGTCGGAGTCAGTCTAACCTCTAAACTAGAGGAATGACATCAGATACAAAAATTTCTGCCATAGCTGCTTTTTTTTTTTTTTTTTTTTTTTTTAGTTTCCATTTAAATTCCAGCTAGCTAACACAATATGAGTGTAATAATGTAATATTAGTTTCAGGTGTACGATAGAGCAATTCAACACTTCCATACCTCAGCTGGTGCTCATCCCAAGTCCTGTCCTTAATCCCCACCATCAATTTCACCCCCCCCCACCATCCACCTTCCCCCTGTCTGCCATTGCTTTTAAATGCTACGTCTACCATGGAAATTCCTATGGCCACCCTGATGGGCCAATGCTGGTTTAAACTTCCCCAGAGTTTTACTTGTCCGACTGAGCCACCTGCTATGGTTCTTCACGAGAGAGCCTGTTCACATCCACTGAGATAAGCTAGACCAACAGGGTCCCATCACTGGGCTCTCCGTCGGAAAGTCCTCATGCTCAGTGCTTTCAAGTCCATACCCAGTCTTCTCACAGGTCATCAGCCAGATCTGGGAACTGTGGCCAAGTTGATCATGAAATGTGATATATCACCAACTTAGAACCCCACTGCCCTTCTCTTCCTCAGAAACAATTTAAGAGAAAAGGCAGGTTTTTCAGGCACATCCGGTCGGGTTGTCCTTCCCCTGTCCGATGAGGTTACATGCTCACCCTCCCAAGAGACACACTTAGTTTCCCAGCTGCCACAACTCACTCCCACCTCAGTGACTCCAGAGCGATCTACTTTTCCCCTATCAAATAATCCAATGTATCTATGTATGCATCCATATTTTCGAGGTATCCTACTCTGCCCTGCCCCTTTGTTAAAAAGACTGCTCTTGGTGAGTTGAAAGTGGATTCCTGGCATGCACCTTGCTGAAGAAGAAGAGGGAAAGAACATTTCATCTCTGGCATGTGCACCCCCAGAATAAAATGTACGATTCTGTATGGCAATCATCCAGCTCCATGTCAGGACATGCAATTAGCCTGTGGGTTTGTTCAGAGCAGGATTTATATCTCATTTACGTCCATATGTCTCATATATGTACATCTTATTTCTATCTACGTCCACCATTTCTTAGAAACTGCTGCAGAGCTGGAATCTAAGGATTTATTTATTATTTAATGAAAGAAAGATCAGTCAACGTAATGACTTCCTGCTAGAGTCTCCTCTTGGTACCGTGTTCAAAATGAAAAAGTCCCTTCATCTGTGGCCACCAGAATTATATTCCTGAAAAAAGACATCTGACTTTTCCTTTGATAAATCCACTTACACGTTATCTGGCTTTCTGGTTATCGTCTACTGAGAAGCAATAAACCTAGGATGGTCTAGTAACAATACAAATGGAAGTACTATGAGCAAAGCCCTCTAGGGAGTCCCAGGGGAGAAAGACCCACCATGAAATTGTTTTAGTCTCCTCTCTGAAATGCAGATAAGAGGGCTATCAAAATCTTCAACACATATAGACCTACTTGTTTGACAAGTGAGGTTGTGTGCACATGGTGTCCACAGGTTCTGGTTCTAGCTCTGCTGCCAGCTTACTGGGTGACCCTGGAGAGGTCTCTGTCTCTCTCTCTCCGCCTCAGTCTCCCTTTTCTAAAAGGATAGCAGATATTAGATTATCTCCATGCTCATTTGAAAAATTATACCCCTGTTCATGCAATTTCTTGAAGCTCATATAGGCTGCGTGCCTATAATTAAAGGTGACATGTTGTTCTGACTCACAGCTCCTTCCCTTTACCATTTGCCCTCAGGTGGCAAGTTGGCCAGGGACACCTATCAATATACCCCAGCACCTTGCATCCCAAGAGCAATGCAGTTATCCGAGAGCAGGTACTTGGTTTTCAGAATCTTGAACGGTGGCTATTTACTGCTCCCTAGTGGTACAAAGAAGCTTCTGCAGCTGTCCAAAGAAAATGTCTCGGAGATGTGGACCCCACTCCTATCTTACTGGAAGGATTAATGATCAAAACATGTAACATGTCAACATAGTGCCTGTTACCAAAGAGCAGCGGAACAAATGCATGTGCACCTGTCTCTTCTAAAGGAATCCGGCCTCACTCTATGGGTTTAGAAGACCCTTCAAGCATAGTATGTTTGTAGAATAATTTAGAGCATTTAATAATAACAAAACCAACAGTAAATTTACTAAGTAACATTCACTAAGTAATATCAAGAAATTAGAAGTGATCCAAGCAGAGAAGGGGTAAAGCAACTCTGAAGAAAGAATGTTCATCTATCCATTCCTTCTTGAAGGTGAAAAAATGAGCAAGTTTATCACTTATCAACTTCTACATGTCCAGTGTTTTATGTTTTATTACATTTAGTGCACGGTGAAAAATCTAACGGTGTAGGAGTTGCTAGCCTCATTCTATATAGAGGGAAAGTGAGGCTTAGTGAGAACATAATTAGCTCAATGTCCCATGGTTAATAACACATGGCCAGCCTCTAGAATTTAACCCAAGCCAGTGCTGCTCCAAATCCTGTCTTCTCCTAACCCATTACCTAGGCTTCTAGGGGTTTTAAAATAAATTTCTCTTTCTACCCATTTTACAGATGAAAAAACTAACTCAGAGAGATACTATGTGTCCAGTGGTGCTCTGGCTAAGTGTTTACAAGCAGCTCAGAGTGGTGGTGGCAGTGGCAGACGTAGAGTATTTGCTAATTTCCATGTCTATTTTATTGAAAGTGGAGTTGAGAAGCAAGGTGCACAACTGGGCACATCACAGATCTTGTGCCTTACAGCAATATCCCAAAAGTACGCACTCAATACCACCATGTCCTGCACAGACATGAACAAGAGCTGAAGTTCCTGGGTCTGACTCCAGCTCTCTTCTACTTGCTCGCCTGGATGGTACAACTGGAGAGAGGCTAACACCGCCCTGCTAATCATCTCACTGACCGACCGTATTAGTTTCAGATTCCTCCCTTTTCCTACAGACTCTGGCTTCATGACATGAGGAGATTAAATCTCAAAGTGAAGTGGCAAGACATTCGTGGAGTTTGAAATGTGTGGCCATCCATCTGTAGTAATACCGCTAAGTCCAGAGAAGAGGTGTCCCTCCTGGTGTGGTTCCCGTTGCCACCAGCCCATCCTCTGTAATATGTCTTATCCCAGTGGACTGTGTCCCCCATGTAAGCAGAATGTTTGTCTTTTTTATACACATTGTATCCCTGACATATAGAACAATGGACTGTTCCACTGTGGATACCCAATAAATACTTGATGAATAACTATCTCTGGCCATTGTACTAAAATTTCACCATACAGTAAATTTCTTACTACTCTCTGATACTTGATAGGTCACTTAAATTCTCTGGACCTATGTTTTTTCATCTTCAAAATGAAGGAAAGGCTAGTTGTGGGTGTGTGGTAGAATCGAAATGATGTGCATCAAGTTCTAGGTATACAATAAACAAAGAACAATTCTTGTTTTCATCATCATCATCATCATTAATAATAATTTAGCCTTTCCATTTCCAAGATCCCCATAATGTAACACAGGATCCCTGAGAGAGGTAGGTACTGATCACCAGTACCTTATACACATTTGGTGAAGAATGTTACATCATTTATCTCACTGGATCTCATAACTTCTCTATATTAAAACAGGTATCAAAAATGCTGTTTCACAGATGAAAGAGGGCCTAAGCAATTAGCAGCTTCTGGAATTTTTTTTTTTCCCACCAAAGCTTCTCTGCTTGGGAACTTTTCTGTGGTGCATTACAGCCAAGTTTGTCCTATTATCATGAAGGCTTCCCTGCCTCCTCCTCCCCAAAGGGGCTTTTCCCTCTCTGTGCTCCCACCGCATGGGACAGCTGTACCTACCATGGCAGTCACGGTTGTCATTCATTCCTATACTTGTTTAAAACCTATTTAGTGACTGCCTTCTAATTGGAGGGAATTCTTATCAGCTTTAGGTACATAGTCATAGGCAATGTGGATAAGACTTTCTGCCCAAACAGAGCTCAGATCTAGTGAAAGAGATAGATATTAATCAAGTAACCATAAACATACTTTGTATAAAAATCTAAGTGGCTGGAATTGAGATAGTAAAGGCAGCCTGAGATTACATTGACATTGTTTCTTTTTTAAGCAAAGGCACATCATACATTGTCTAGGAACAATAGGAATCCCCAAAGATGGATTTAAGAAGAATAGTGATTTGATCAGATTTAATTTTAAAAGAGCAGAGTCTCTGGTTTTCTGGGTTTTCATGTTTTTGTTGGCTTTCATGTTTTTGTTGGTTTTCATGTTTTTGGTTGTTTTTTGTTTTGTTTTGTTTTGTTTTAAGAGAATCTGACTATTTTCAACACTAGTTGAAAGCAAAGGCCACGTTCAGTATTCTTATAGCATCTGGCAAGGTAGCTGCCTACAGTAGGCACTTAGGGATTGTTTGCTGAAATAATGAATGAAAAAAAGTAACAATGAAGATTTATTGGGCATTATATTGGGCACATCTGTACATATTCTATAACCCTACAGTGATCCACCAAAGTAGCCACTACTGGGCCAATTGGGAGCTTAGAAGACTAGCATACAGAGAGATGGTACCACTTGGTAGGTGGCGAAGCCAAGATTCAAACCTGGCCTAGAATGTTCTTTGTTCTGGTTCTGTATTCTTCCTACAGCAATATTCCGTGACTCATGCTATCCCCTGTGGCCTCACAGAAGTTACTTAACAGTCTAGACTCTAAGTTTTTGCTTAGTCTCCTATTCTCAATTCTCCAGGTCTTGGAGGTCATCCTCATCTGATACTTCTTCTTTTTAAAGAAGATTGATTGATTGACTGATTCGAGAGAGAGAGAAAGAGAAAGAGATGGAGAGAGCACGAGCTAGAGGGGCAGAGGGAGGGAGAATCTCAAGCAGACCCCATGCTGAGTGCGGAGACTTGGGGCTCGATCTCATGACTCTGAGATCACGACCCTGAGATCATCACCTGAACTTAAACTGAGAGCTGGATGTTTAACCCATTGTGCGACCCTGACACCTCTCAGCGGATACCTCCTTTGACATCATAACCATTCCATGTGCTCAGGCACCTACTCATCTTACTTTGGGAACTCCATCAAGTCCCAGTGGAAAGTCTTCTCAGCATCAATTGCAACACCAGTCCCCAGTACCTGACCATTAGTATGTCCCTGGCTCCTAGGCATCTCACTTCTAAGCCCACTTGGGTCAAACAGCAGTGGCCCTTCATTTTTCCTTCTCTAGCCATCAGAAACCATCTACTCCAGGGTCCTAGAAGGTGACTCTTAACTTATAAAGCACAACCTACCCTACATGATTTTTTTTCTGTTTTTCTCTTTCCAGCTTTATTGAGATAGAATTGACACATGACATTGTGTAAGTTTAACATGCACAGCTTGTTGATTTGATATGTTGCAAAAGGATTTTGTATGTTGCAAAAGGATTTTGTTAGCTAATACCTCCATTGTATCACATAACTACCACTTCTCTTTTTCTGGTGAGAACATTTAAAGATCTACCAGCAACTTTCAAGTATGTAATACGGTATTATTATTATTTTTTAAAGATTTTATTTATTTATTTGACAGAGATGATAAGTAGACAGAGAGGCAGGCAGAGAGAGAGGAAGGGAAGCAGGGTCCCTGCCGAGCAGAGAGCCTGATGCGGGGCTCGATCCCAGGACCCTGGGATCAGGACCTGAGCCGAAGGCAGAGGCTTTAACCCACTGAGCCACCCAGGCGCCCCTGTAATATGGTATTATTAACTATAATCATCATGTTGTACATTAGCTTCCCAGAATTTCTTCTTCTTATAACTGAAAGTTTGTACGCTTTCAGCAACATCTCCCCATTTCTCCCCATCCCCAGACCCTGAAAACCACCATTGTACTCTCTGTGTCTAGGAGTTCAACTTTTTTTAGATTCCGCATACAAGTGAGATCATGCAGTATTTATCTTCTGGTGTTTTAAATTCAAAGTGTTCTATGTTTTATAGTTCCTATCAAGAATTGCTTTGGCTCTTAGGAGGAGGAAATCAAAAACAAATGTCACAAATAAATCAGGAGTTTTGTTATTCCTGTGTAACAAGAAATCTGGAGGTAAGCAATCCAGGGCTTCTAAAGCTGTTTCAAGATGCCACCAGGAACCCAGGTTTTTCCTGTCTTTTTGTTCAGTCCTTCTTCAACATGTGTTGGCCACCAAAATGGTTGAGCTACTTCCAATATCACTGTCATGCCCTAGACAAGAGGAAGGAGAGGAATATAAAATAAAAGGAATATACTGGCTGGGCGGACTTCTTTTAAGGACCGTTTTCCGAACTACCAATACCTCTGCTTGTGTCCGATTGGCTAGAATCTAGTCACATGGCCATTCCCACTTCACATTTTGTTTTGTTTGTTTTCCCCGGTTAACGGTTTAAACTGGGCTCTTCTTATTGTCACGTGGGTAAGTGACAACTTACTAAGTATCAAAGTGCTCCTTCTATATTATTTCATTTATTCTCAGAACAGGCCTTTAAGAACACATGATGAATTGTAGGTGTAAGGTAAGCTTCCTGCTGCCTTCCAGAGATACGGATGATGAATAGGGTCTTGAACAGATATAAACTACTGCCCATCCCTGTGCTCCTTCAACTAAGCTCTACTTCCTCCCACTGGGTAGGCCTTTAACAAAAGACTGCATCCCCATTTGGGATCAACATTTTAATTACACTATAATTCTCTCTCTCTCTCTCTCTTTTTTTTTTTTTTTTTTAATGTGGAATCACATGGTCTCACAAAGCTGAGAAGAAAGAGAAGCAGGAAACGCTCAGAGTCTATCTCACACTGGGGATGAGGATGTTCTTTTTCTCCAACCAGTAGTTTCTAAATGTATCCAGCCAACAGAAATCAGTGAGAAGCTTTTGAAAAACTGTATTTCTGAACCCTGTTCAGAGTCTCTACTTCAGGAGCCTAAAGGAAGTTTACTCTGCCCTTTATACGAATGTGGAGATCTCTGTGACCCCCTCTGCGTGGAAACTGGCTTATATTTTCTGGATACATAGGCTTTGTCAGGAATTCTCTCTCTGCTTTGTGAATGCACTGCCTCACAGAAGCCTACTATCTATGTGAGATAGAGAGCACTTGCAACTCTCTCATTTTTCAGATAATGTAGCAGAGGCTTATCAGGTAAAAACCACTTCATTAAGGGCCCATGCCTAGTGGATGGTGTTTTCAGGGTTCCCAGTCAGGTCAGTCTGACTGTGAAGCCCATGGATTTTTCCATTCTGATATGCTGCCATGTCTGTGTCTGTCTAGCCAAGGAGGAAGAACATCCTTGAGGCATGCCAGAATCATTTCTCACCAGCATCCCCACATGCCCTGTGCTGACTAAGAAATGCCTACACAAATCTTGTATCACTACTTCCCAGCAGTCCCTGCCTCCATGGTTTCCCCAGACCTGTTCCAATGGTCCCAAAGGACTGACAAATGTCATTGACGCAGACAAGTCAGGGGTGGGTTAAAAGGAGGGCAAAGAGATGGATGAGACGATGGAGCCAGGCTAGATAATTAACGTTCCAAATAATTTTTGGTTGGCACAATGAATTTTTCCCTTGGGCATTTTTCCTCTTCCAGTTTTGTAATTCATGTTTACTTTCAGTGAAATTCAGTCCATCTGTATTTGATTCATTCACACTTCATTCACCAGCAGACGGCTCTGTCACAGAAACAGATTTTGACGTCCCTGTAGCGATTTGCCGTGGACCCGGGGTCTGTCCCGAGGAATGCCAAGGCAAGGTAGCTTGTGAGAAGCATGTGGAAAAGCAGGTGAAGTGCTTTCACCCCAAGATGCACACCTCTCTATTCGGTTTCCCCTCTGTTTCAGGCAGCTCTGATGGTCTTCACAATTATTGTGTAACCAGGCTTGTACCCAAATCTCCCTCTGATAGCTACTTTTCGTTTATCCACGAACATACTCGCATTTCTCTCATTCTAAAACACAAAACACACACATCGCCCCCGCACAGAAAGAGAGCAAACAACAATGCCCTTCCCCACCTCCATTCACCCTCCAATACTTCCACACCAACTCATGGAAAGTGTGCACTCTGCGTGCCAGCCCCTATCCAGTATTTCTTATTCTTCTGTTCTATACATCTGCTCCGGCACTTGGCTGACACCTTCTAATGAGGGTTACCTTTTCAATGGCCAAACTCAAGGATGATGTTCTGTTACTCTCTGATTACATTCTCTGCTGCATTTGCTGCTCTAGACAGTTTCCTCCTTCTGCAAACTCTGTTGTACTGGTTTCCTCCCTTCTTCATCTTCTCCTTTTCCCCTTCTTTTTTGGATATATGTGTATCTATCCATTCTTATTCATAAAAAAAAAAAAAAAACACAAAACTACACAGACTGAAATTTTGGGGACCAGAATGTATGGGTTCAAATCCTGCCATGCCACTTCCAAATTGTGTGACCTTGGTCAAGTGCCTTAAGCATTTCTGTGCCTCAGTTTCCTTAAATGAAAATTAGAGAAAATTATAGTTCTTAACTCAGAGGGTTGATGTAGAGATTATCTTAATTTACTATCCATAAAATTCTTCAAATAGCACCTAATATCATAAGTAATACTCAGTAGATTTTAACTGATAGGATTGGTACTAAGCACTCCCTAATGATCTGTAAAAGCTTATATAGTAGGACTTATGACAGATGGTAATATATTCTAATGAAATCATTGTGATTCTTTTAAAATTAAGTTGGATGCATTTTCTGCTCTATAGGAGACACTGTCCAAGCCTATAGAGGTAAAATAGTGTGCAAAAGTTTTTTCTCACATACATACACCTAAAGATAGAAACTAAGGTTAAACTATTGCCTAATAATATAATAAAAAGAAAAGCAATGGAAAAATATACAACTTACTAAACTAATTATAAGAAGGCTAGAGTGGTCACATAAATATTAGTTAAAGTAACATTCAACACAGAGAATATTGCCACAGGAATATAGAGGCATTTTATAATGATCTAAAGATCAATTCATTAAAAAAATGAACTAATATATGTGTATGCAACTAATTAAAGGAAGCAATAAATAAATCCACAACCAGAATTGGAAATTTTAATTCTCTTCTCACAGCATTAAAATAAAAAAGCCAAGGAAACAAAGACTAGACCAAAAAATCAGTAAAGCTATAAAAAATATAAATATTGTCAATCACCATTGGTCTAGCTTGCATTTACAGAAAATCACATCCAACAACTGCATAATACTTATTCTCTTCAAGTTCATTAGTAATGTTCATCAAGATAGCAAGTATGTCAGGTCACAGAAAGCCTCAATGACCTAGAAACATTTCTTCCTTACAGACTTTATTCACTGATTGCAACCAAATCAAATTTAAGTATCATAAAAGTAAGATATCTAGCAATGTATCTGATGTATGGAAATTAACTTACAGTGGATTACAGTTACACATAACTTACAGTCAGTTGAAAAATGAGGAAAACTAAAAACTATTATTAGCTGAATGATATGCAGAGATCACACATGTCAAAATTGTTGGAATACATCTAAAGCAGTACTTAGAGAAAAAAAAAACAGCCTAATTAAAACATAAATTCTCTTTATCACAGCAGAGAAGACATCACTAAATTTCCTACACATACTACAAACATAGATAATGTCAAATTCAACTACTTAGATAAAATGCAAAAACAATCTTTGAAAAATACACAACTTAAAAACTAATACAAGAAGTAATATAAACTGTAAATAGCTCTGTATGTTTTAAACCTATGATTTTCAAAGTCTGGTCCTCAAACCAGGACTATCAACATCATGAAATGCATTACTAAAATGAAATTTTTAAGCGTCACTTCAAAAAAACCACTGAGCCAGAAATTCTGAAAGTGATTTTCGATTATTTCTTTGAAAGTCCATGAGGCAATTCCAATGCACATCCATCTTTGACAACTACTCCATTAAAGAAATTGAATTTACTGTCAAAAATATTCACACAAACAAATCCCAAGATGCAGCTGTTATTACTGGTAAATGCTATCCAAGAGTTAAGGAATCATTAATAGTAATCACAGAAAATAGGAGACCAGAGAGCACTTCATCACTACTTTCATGAGGCCAGTACCCTAAGGAAAAAATCTGAAAAAAGATATTGTAAGTAAATAAAATGACAGATTGATACCTCTCATAACTTAAGAGAAAAAATCCTGAACAAAATATTAACAAATAACAATGTGGAGCACCTTGGTGGCTCAGCTGGTAAAATGTCCAACTTCTGATTTCTGCTTTGGTCATGATCTCAGGGTCATGGGATTGATCACCAGGTTGGGCTCTGTGCTGGGTGTGGAGCTTCCTTAAGATTCTCCCTTCCCCCATGGGTACCTGGGTGGTTCAGTGGGTTAAGCCTCTGCCCTGGGCTCAGGTCATGATTTCAGAGTCCTAGGATTGAGTCCTGCATTGGGCTCTCTGCTCGGCAGGGAGTCTGCTTCCTCCTTTCTCTCTCTCTCTGCCTGCCTCTCTGCCTACTTGTGATCTCTTTCTGTCATATAAATAAATTTTTAAAAAATCTTAAAAAAAAAAGATTCTCCCTCCCCCTCTGCTACTCCTGCCCCATGCAAACTCTCTTTCAACGGATCAGTCAATCAATATCAATCTAACAATACATAAAAGGGATTAAGTGACCTCTGACCCAGTAAGAAACAGGTTATTTTCATTTTTTAAAAAAGTCAAGCAATGACATCCATGCTATTCCTTATGTCTCGCCTATAAGTGAAACCATATGATAACTTTCTTTGCTTGAGTTGCTTCACTTAGCATAATCTCCTCTAGTTTCATCCATGTTGATTCAAATGCTGGGTATTTATCCTTTCTGACACCTGAGTAATATTCCATTGTATATATGAACCACATCTTCTTTATCCATTCAGAGGGGTAGGGGGAGGGGAGATTGGTGAGCCAGGTGATGGATATTAAGGAGGGCACATATTGCAAGGAGCACTGGGTGTTATATGCGAACAATGAATCATGGAACACTACATCAAAAACTAGTGAAGTACTATATGGTGACTAACATAACAAAAAAGAAAGTCAAGCAATGAAATACTTATACTAACAGAATAAAAGAGAAAAAACATAATTATATCTTAATAAATTCTTAAAAAAATCATGAAAAACTTCAATATGTATCCATGACTTAAACTTTCAACTAAAAATGAAAAAAGAAACTTTTACCAGTATGATAAAAGCATCTGCTATAGTAATACTAACAATGGATGAACCATGAATAGCTTATAAGCACATCTAAAATTCTAAGCACCATTAATCATCAGGGAAATGTACACTTGAATCATAACAAAGTGTAACTAAAAGAATGGTAACACTGAATATTGATGAAGTTGGAGAGTAACCAGACTCTATTGCATTTCTGGTAGAAGTATAAAATGGCACAACTACTTTGGGATAAAGTTTTGGTATTTTCTCATAAAATTTAAACATACCTCTTTTGTGTGACCTTGAAATTCTAGGTGTTTAGCCAAAGGAAATGAAAATCTATGTTTACAAAATGACTGGGAAAATATATTCACAGAAACCTTATTTATAATAGCCCAAAACTAGAATGGATAAGCAAATTGTGATATATTGACATCATGGAATAATATTAAGTAATAAAAATATCACATTTTTTATATAGTCAGCAACTCATGAGTAGACATGCTGAGCCCAAGAAGACAGACACAAGAAAATAAACTGTATGATTCCATTTATAGGAATTCCTGGTATAGGTTAAACTGATCCATGATTTAAAAAAAAAATAAATAAAAGGAAAAAAAAATCAGAGCAGTCATACCTCTGGGGAATACTTCAGCTGGGAACGGAGGGAAAATTCTCAGTTGACAGTTTTATTCTATAAATAGGTACCTGGGTTGCATGTGTGGATACTTTGTCAAAGCTAATGGAATTGTAACTTAAAATTGTGCATCTCTTAGAATTAAATTTTATCTTTAAAAGATCAATGTATTTCTTTAAACTGACAGCCAAACTGCTGGCTTGGTTGACCTTCAAAAGCAAAAATGTTGATTAAAGTCTATCCTAAATGGAAAGATACGAAATGCTATATTGTAAAGTTCTCCCAAAGTCTTCCATATGTCTATTCTGTTTGATTTTGTATTTGATTTTTGCTGTCTTAAAGCCAATATCAATATTTATCTGCAACTTTGGAAGCCCTTTCTTTGCCAGAAATATGTAAGTTCTCTCTTCCTCTTGTTATAAATGGGATAAGCCCTACCAAACATTTTTTTGGAAATGAATGAGGGTAACATTAATTTCCCAATAGCTCAACACCCAGTTTTTCAACAGTGTTAACTATTTTCGTGTGTTTAATCTTTCATTGGTGGAGCTCATTTCTGTATATAAATCTCCCTTTTGGTGGACACTAAAGAGATATTTGGTTTAGTTTATATTTTCCCTCTAATCAATTTCCAAAACTTAATAACTTCCTTTTTACCTTAGCATTGCTTAACAGGAAAATGCACCTGGAGTCATATGTTGGTGCCCGCAAGTGGATAGATATGAAAATGGGAACAATATTATCTTGCCTTTATGAAATACTGAAAACACTGGAAAATGGGACAAGATAAGAAGTGGTAAATAAAATTCTGGTGTAATTTCCAGTGTTGGCTTATATTAAATATCATATAATTTTATGTATTTTACATAATATTATGTAATAATATTCTAAAAATTGGAATTCCATCCAACACCTGCTAACTTTACACGCTTAGCAGGCTATAATGTTCTATTATTTCAACAGAGATCTGAAAATGTATTGAGTCCAAATCCTTGAAAATACAGAGATGAAAACAAAATTCTACTCAAGAAATGCAGAGTAGAGAAGGGGGACAGACATCTATACTAATAACAGTAATCTTAATAGGATGTGACAAATCCCAATACACAAAAACTAGAACACTGAAACACAGGTTTTAGGAATGATTATAAATGGCAGCTAACCCAATTCTGGGGAAGTATATTCTGCAAAAATCCAGAATTCTTCTCCATTCTCTTTACCTTTCCCTCCCATCATCTCTATCTTCGCCTAGCTTACTTCCATCTCTTTCAAGTCTCCTGTCAATATCATGTTTGGAGACATCTTTTGTAAACTCTCAGACTATAGGTATCTTGCTATATACTTTCATAGAACCACATAATCTCTACATAACATTTATCACAATTGTAATGAAAGAATTGGGGACTATTTACTTGTCTAACATTGAACTCATCTGTTAAAGTATAGGTATCTTGTTTGTTTTAGTTTTTGTTTTATCACCAGTGGTTACCATGTCCCTTGGTACATCTTAGATGATCAGAAGACTTTTATGTAACACCAAGAGCAACAAGGAATGAAGTAAGTCTTGAGGGAGCAATGATTTTCAGTGCTGGGCCTTCCAGAGATCTTTTCTTCTTTTACCTAAACTACAGCATGCAGCTATTCTGTGGGTGGCTGTTCTGTCCGCCATGATACTGATTAGAAGGAGCCTGCAATGAGCATGCAGGCTGTTGAGCAAAATTAACCCTGTGTTGCTGTAAGTGGTTAAGATTTGGGAATTATGGGGCGCCTGGGTGGCTCAGTGGGTTAAGCCTCTGCCTTCGGCTCAGGTCATGATCTCAGGGTCCTGGGATCGAGCCCCACATCGGGCTCTCTGCTCAGCGGGGATCCTGCTTCCTCCTCTCTCTCTGCCTGCCTCTCTGCCTACTTGTGATCTCTG